>NC_056739.1:1572929969-1573037466 GCF_019279795.1 Protopterus annectens | reverse complement strand
AGCTGGTGTACCAAATCTCAAAACTCCCTGTGGAGCTTGGTACGCACCAATCCCCAAACTTGGTTTTGGGTGATGGTATCCTCTCTGTGCCTGTTCCTGGGGATGGGAGCTCTATTCCCTGAGGTGGTTCCTGTTGATGCCATCCATTTCAGAAGTACCTTTGGTTGAGTTGGAAATGTATAGGTTCTATGAGCAGCTAATAACTGTGTAGCACTATAGTAGGAATACCTAGATAGGCAAGAGTTCAAATCCCCATACGGCCAAGTGTATGTGTGTGTGATTCATGTACTGTCTGGTTCATACCATTTTTGTCTTAGGTACTTCCCTTCAATCCAATTTAGTAGACCTGTTGATGTCATCCACCTCAGAAGTACTTTTGTTTGAGTTAGAAATGTGTAAGCTCTGTGGCACATCTTATAACTGCATAGCACTATAGCAGGAACACCTAGATAGGCAGGAGTTCTAATCCCAATACTGGTAAGTGTATGTGTGTGTGAATCATGTACTGTCTGGTTCACACTCATACCATTTTTGTAAAAAACATAAATTCCATGAAAAGGGGGGGTTAATTGAGTGGAGATGAGTAAAGGCCAATATGATGAAATTATGTTAAAAATATTGTCAGAAGATTGTTATTATGACAAGTTACAATACAATCCCATCCAAAGATTTTCAGCAGAATTAAATGAGATTTTGCAATGTGGAGAAAGGTTTGATTTTTTTGAAGAGCAAAGATGTCAAGACATTGATTGTTAAGACACCCAGGCATCCTTTTTATGTATGTCATCCCCAAGATCTATAAAGATTTGTTTAACCCCCTAGCAGTCCTATCATTTTGGGAGTTGGATCTTTCTTGGAGAATGTTAATATTTTTTTAGATTTTCATCTTAAAAGGCATTTAACTCTGATACATTCCCATATCAAAAATACCAAGGAAGTATGTTGAGATTTGGTTAATTTTGAATGGAAAGAAAATTATTTTTGAGGAATGCTAGATATAAATGCCTTGTATACCAACATTGATATAAGGTGGAGCATGGAAGCTGTGGCTAAATGATTGGGGGAAGGACCCCTTTCAGCATTTATGCTAGCCCTTCTTGAGTTTTGTTTAACTCATAATTATTTCAAATGGAAGAATAATTTCTCTTTACAAAAGAAGGGCACAGCGATGGGGGTGGCTTTCGCCCCATCTTATGCCATCATTTTACATGGGGGATTTTGAAAGTCAATTTATAATGTTGGAAGAATATTTTGTGAGCAATGTAATCTATTATAAAAGATATATAGATGATTTGTTGTTCATTTGTAAAGGTAGTGAAAAGGAATTTCTGGAATTTATGAGTTCTCTTAATAATAATCCACACAGTTTGAGATTCACTTGGAGCACTGATAGGTTTAGTATCTCATTTTTGGATGTAGTTTTTATGTTGATAGTAAGCAGAGGATTCAGCATAGACCATTCAGAAAATCTACAGCTATCAAGAATTTTCTGTATGCCACTAGTGTGCACCCCCCACACCTTATTGAGTCATTGCCATATGGAGAATTCAAAATAATTTTCATTAATACCTCTGAAGCTAGGTGTAAAGAAGTTTGTCTAAATGAGATATATGATATATTACAAGCTAGAGGTAATGATGACAGGATATTGCAGAAAGCAAAGAATAGAATTGTGGGTGAGATGGAAGGTCATACTAGGTCAACCAGGACTTACAGTGGAGAATAAGTTATGTATCAGAAGAATGAAGGTGACAAAAATAATTTTTCATCACCAGATATTCTGAATTCTTCCCCATTTTGGAAAGGATAGTTAGACAGGCTTCGGAAATTGTTAGTGAAGACAATTCCATTGGTTTTCTTTTTCCCCAAACTCATTGATTTTTCTTATGGAAGATATAACAATCTTAAAGAATTGTTGAATAAGAGGCTTTTGAACCATGTAGGTCAGGGTCTGATGGACAGAACAGTAGGTACTTACTATCGTGGGAACTGTACAATGAGCAATCGGGTTAAGAACTTACATGGGTGTAGAATTAATGGGAAACTTTACAGGGCCAATGAATTTTTCAATTGTAACAGCTGTGGGGTGATTTATATGATAGGTTGTGGATGTCACCCAACATGCTGGTACATTGGCCAAACAACTGTGAAGGCCAAGGTCTGAATTTTGGAACACTTAGGTGATGTCAGAAGGCACAAGTTAGAAATTCCTGTAGCCATGCACTTTTTGTCCAAACACAGGGGTTCAGATAGTAATTTGTTTTTTAGTGTCTTAGCACAATCCATTGGTAACAGGGGAAATTTTAAGAAAGAATTAAATAGACTAGAGAGCAGGTTGATTATTTATTTTCATACTTTGATTCCCAATGGAATGAATTTCGAGAATAATTTGATTATTTGAAATAAGGAAGCAAGTATGTAATTGAAAATGCACTTTAAAATGTATTTGAAAATGTATATAAACAATGCATTATAATATATTTGAATAATGTATTTAACAAGTGAATTTAAAATGTATTTAAAAATATATTTAATTATATATTAACAGTGCATTTAAAATGTTTTAAAATGTATGCAATAGTGTTATAATTATTATTAATTAAATGTTTAATGTCATTTTGGTTACATAGAAAAGTGCAATAGCAGAAAAGTCTATGAATATTCATCAGTAGTCTTGTACTTTTTCTTCTAACACTAGGGTTCAGATAGTAATGTGTTTTTCACTGTCTCAGCATGACCCATTGGTAACAGGGAACATTTCAAGAAAGAATTAAATAGACTAGAGAGCAGGTTGATTATTAATACTTTGTTTCCTAATGGAATGAATTTAGAGAATAATGTGATTATTTGAAACAAGGAAGCAAGTATGTAATTGAAAATGCACTTTAAAATGTATTTAAAATGCATATGAAAAAATAATTCAAAATGTATTTAAACACGTATTTAACAAGTGTATTTAAAATGTATTTAAATGTATTCAAGTATATATTAATAATGTATTTAATGTTTAAAACATATTTAAAATTGTTAATTATTATTAACTAAAGGTTTAATGTGATCTTGGTTATATGGAAAAGTGCAATAACTCAAAAAATCTATAAGTGTTTGTCAATGAAATAGTTAATTTGTTAATTAGTTAAATAATTAATTGGACTGTGGGTATTTATAGGGACAGAATTGTGTTTGAAAAATGTTCCATTAGAAGGTGAAAGGCCGAGGTACCAGAAGTGTGTTAATTAAAGAATTTATTCTGTCCTTTGAGTGGTGTTCCTTTTTGTGGAATTTATGTTTTTTATGAAGTTTGTGGTTCTTTGGATGTTTATCATACCATTTTTGACCTGTGTACTACCCTTTACACTTCCCTACACTCCAATTTAGTAGAACTGTTGATGTCATCCACCTTAGAAGTACCTTTGCTTGATTTGGAAATGTATAAGCTCTGTGGCACATCTCATCACTGCGTAGCACTAAAATATGAATACCTAGATAGGCAGGAGTACTAATCCCAATACTGACAAGTGTATGTTTAAATCATGTACTATCTGGATTATACCATTTTTGACATGTGTACTACCCTTTACACTTCCCTTCACTCCAATTTAATAGCCCTCTTGATGTCATCCACCTCAGAAGTACCTTTGGAAGAAGTGGAAATGTGTAAGCTCTGTGGCATGTCTGATACTGCATCGCACTATAGTAGGAATACCTAGATAGGCAGGGGTTCTAATCCTAGTACTAGCAACTGTTTGTGTGTGAGGATCATATCATGTATGGCTTATACCATTTTGATGTGTATACTATACACGGCTGGTGACCACCTCCCACTGGCATTACTTTACACAGTGTGGTGACAACATCTGTCTCACATGCAGCAAATTAAACCATTGTACACTCCTCTGTATAGATGTGTCTAGAATATCCATATGTTTGAAACCTAAATGTGGTCAGAAGTAGTCTATGTTCCTTAACAATGCCCATGTATGTGATATTATAGCCAAATAGACCACAGTGGGTGTACTGACACATATGGCAGCATGAGGTATCATACCTGACTGAAACATCATGCTGATAGGAAGTCTGCCACGCTCACAGGTGGCCTGCCTTGTAGGTGCAATACATGAGTACAGATGCTTGGTTTTACAAGTGAACTGTACCTATTATTGGTCACATTAAAGGCTGGAAGAGGTGTGGACTGTCATATTGTGGTCCTAATTAGTATGTAACTGAAACACTTTGCATCTTAAGAGGGGTGTGCACACAATTTATAGCCACTGTATATCAGTAATGTGTCACGCATGACTTTACCTTAGGATGTTTGTCCAGCACAATTTGCTGGCCTCTGTCCAGATGTCTTGGCACTGCCAAGTTGTGAGGTATGCTACAGGAATGTTGAATTCACATCAGATAGGCCCTAGTGGTGACCACTGTGATGCAATACAGTTAACCCCAGCACAAGTGAGCATGCACAACAAGCAATATAGCTATTACATTAAGCAATATAGCTATTACTGATGGTTGTGTGCATGGTAAATTGCATGTGCTTCACATGCCTGGGGTATTGCCAGGCAACAGCAGAACAATGTAATACCCACCAGCTACAGGCTACTGTCCCATATGCAGACCAGAGGGTCCTACATAGTTGTGAGAGGGGGTTATTGTCAGCAGACGCACATGTGGCCTTGGTATAGGATGGATGCAGCATGTCTGCAAATCTACAGCACTAACCGCAATAATACACAATGTCTTGTCCTCACCATAGATGTGCACCTCTGTGCATTAGAAAACTCTATCCACAACTGCAATCGGACATGACACTTGCATTTAGATACAATACAGATACATGTATGTCTTATACTTAAGTGTACTAATCCCCACTGGGCCCTTAACTGCATGATCCTCTTCCAGTGGGTGTGCAAACTACCTCCACAATGCTTCCCTCAGCTTCATGGCTTCTGCGTTCGGCATGCGGCCCAAGTGTGGTGAGGAGCTCCTTGGTGGGGAGGTCAGTAGGGGCTGGATGTCTGGGCCCCCACCTGTGGCTAGCTGGTCCCTTGCTACAGCAGCAGCCCATTGATAGGCATGGCATTTGAGGTCAGTGGCCCAATGCTGCACATGCACGTAAGTTCTGCTGTGCAGTCCAGCATCATTTACCCTGTGGACCACACTGTTCCGCAGGGCAGTCCTCTCCCACACATCTTCTGCTCTCCGTCCACATGACAGGGCATAATGTCCAATCACATATTGGGTGATGATGTCTGTTTCCCCAGCGGAGAGTGCTGGTAGGCAAGCACTCTGCATGTTATCTGGAAAACATGACCAGGAAAAGGTCACAGGACCTCATACAGTTGTCAAAATGCACATCAACAGTGGATATTACTTGCAAATAATCCAGATTACCCCAGAAACCTCCAAGCTATCATGGCTATAGCAGCTTGCATTACACACCTGTCCTTGAGCTATCTTATTTCCCCAATGTTGGACACTTGATTTCATAATCCTCTATCCTCCATTCATTTCTGTGTAGAGGGTTGACAGTGGTCATCTTCCAAGTGGATGGTGTGTGTATGGTGGCAGGTCTGTGTTTGACTGTGGTGTGTGATGGAGCTCTGAGCACATACCTGAGTTCATGTAGGAGGCAAACACTGATGTTAGTATGCCCCATGGATCTATGCTGTTGTTGCCATTAGTAGCAATATATACATGCTCACCATTGCTGTGGGGAGGAGTGTAGTTGATGTGCATATCTCCATGTATGACTGGGGTGGACAGGGTGGCGATGTTCCCACCTAACCTGTGTGATGCAGGTTGCCTATATCCATGGCATGTGTGTATGAGATGTTCTTTACCTCAGTACAGGGTAAATTGTGTTATTTCATCTGAGACTTACAACATATGTGGAGACATGGTTGAGATTGACCTTGGTGGTGTGGATATGTCCAATTCATAGTCATAGTCAGCCTTACAGGACATCACCTGTGAACTTACCTGCTTGCTCAGATATAGGTGGGCTTGCTTCAAAGTTGTTGCCTGCACCTGTGTGTCCCTGTACAGCCAATGTAGCTACCTATTATGTGGTTTGTGTATTGCTGCTGTCCACCAAAGGGTATCGATCTACCTTGGTGGAGGCTGGATATACAGGTCAGGTACTGCTGTGTACATGTAGCTACAGTGGATATTAAGGCTACACAACCCTGATACACTCCCTGGTATTTGTGCAATTGGAACATGACACCACAATAACTAATTTCATAACAATTCCCACCTGTAGTGTGACCTATGGCCTGTACAATTCAAATGAAAACATAACAATCTGGTCTGTGAAAACATATGGAAATAATACTCTATACAATAAGCCAGTTGAATGAGTGTGCACACCCTTAAACTTGTGTATGCACCTCTTGAGATGGTTACAGCATTCATCCGTCTTCATCTGGACTCTAACATCATGGCACATCTTCACTTGACAATAGTTGCTCACCTTCCCAGAAACACCTTTGCTTGTATTGCAATGGAATTGGACAGGTTAGGGGTCGCATTTAAGATGAGAAACATTATGAAATGCTCTTCTGTAGTCTGATTGTCCTACAGCACACAAACCTGGCATTCCAACAGGGGTGTGTGCACTTGTGATATCCACTGTATATAGGTGTTGATATAGCTGGTAATGGTAGGCATGGACAGAGGCTCATAACACAGGTGGACACTTCTCTGATTCATACCTGATAACCATGCCTACTCCAGTATCCACATCAGTGTCAGGGCAATGCAGACACCAGTAGCTGTACACATATATGCCTGTTGTATGCACTGACACTGATATAACACACATATGCAATATGCACAACCTATTTACCTGACTGCTTGAAACCCATGTGATTAGTTTGTGCCTTCCAGCTGAACATATGCATACATACATTTGCTCATGGGATACCTGGTATACATTTCTATTGAATGTAAGTATGGCACACTGTATTTACAGTCTTGCTGCTCAATCATACTTCTCAACCTGTTACAGCAGTATGCCTGGATAATGGCACACATAAATGGGTGTCAAAGGGGACATCAGTATTGATACTGTATTATTATAGCTGCACCACACATTAGTATGTTGATTGCACAGTAGGGTTTTACATCACTGTGATAACCTTGAAGATATACAACAGTCATAAATAGGCTAGTATGTTACAATACCATTGCTCACAGACCTGCCAATGGTTTGGGTGACATAACACAGGTATATGTGTATGTGACTACAGATATCAGCCACAAATGTGCTTATTGTCCAGCAGAACACTGTACAGTTGAATGTTATTAAGTCAATATATCACATGCAGTTCAACTCACATGGCTGCAACAGTACTCTAATATGCACATGCCCTCTATAGGTGTTTTAGCTTCACAAGGCAAACATGTGTCATACTCATAATCACAAGTAACATGGATATGGAAAACTTCCCATTAACTGGCCTAGCAGAGGCACAGTCACACCCCTGCAGTTGTCATATATGACCTCTCCTTTCACAGGGTCAGGCTCATGAGCTGTGTTTCCACCTCACAACCTCTCACAGCATCACATCTGGACAATGCCTAAAATGATAGGAGAATAAATAGGGACAGACTTTAAATATACCTACTACAAACATAGGAAGTTTATAGAATAATACATTTAGCATTACAGTGAATATTCTTAAGGATGTGGAGTATCAAACTCAAGTGTTTGTCATTACCTGATGACTTCAATCCTCAGCTGTTTCCCAGTAAAGTACAGATCTCAGAAGGAACAGACAAAAATACATGATGGTAAAATGTTGACATTCTGTGAGGATCTGTACAGTTGAGCAGTATGTCTGTGATATCTCCCATTGCAGAGAGGGACAGATGCTATGACCATAGCATCTTTTTAGCAGGAAATTAGTACAGCATAACTTGTTGGGACATATATTCCTCCAAACCATATTTCCCATTATTACAGACCAAATACTAGATTCAGTTACTTGCTTACATGTTCCACTTACCTTTTTCTTTCTTCTCTTTTCCACTTTATTTCTCATTTGTTATTTCTGTCTCTCTCCCTGTAGACTACAGGGATATAGCGAGTTTGAATAGGTGGCAGCATGGCTTTTGTAGGTGATGCTCATGACCAGGTGATGGTCTGTGGACCTATTGGGGTTCCCCACTTGCTAATTGCATGCAGAGAAGCTGTGTAGTTCTTCCAATAGCCAATGTCATGGCAACACACTCCTATAAATGAGTACTCCATATTGGCATTGGCCCTTTCCTTTACTTGTGAGGAAGACATCCTGGAGTTGTGTGGGCTACTACCTCTTACAACAAGACTTGTGGAGACAAGCCAACTAAATGGTGGGAAAGGTTCAGGACTTAGGAGCAGAATGTGATTATTGCTGTTATATGTTTAGAATACTGATAGTTTAACAGGGTTTGTCTGCATATACTATTTCTGCATGTGTTTCCGTCTGACAAAGTTCTGTCTCTGCATTGCTCTCAACTGTAGGGGCATCCACATAATGGCCACAGGTTACCCTGTTATATATGGGCTGTTCCCCAAACAGGAGTTGTCCTTGGCAAATCAGTAGCATGCTTTGGTGATTGCATTATGTAGATGGTAACATTTTTTTCTGACTTTATATCCCTCAGAAAAGATATGTTACAACAAACACTGTAACATCAGCAACTTTCTCAGTGTATAACAGCAATATTTCATGTATGACCAAGTAGTTGGGCTTCTGTCCACCAATTATGTCAGGCTTTATCCAGATGTCATACAGTAGTAGGTGGATAGATATACTGGTCTAGCATTATTGACTGCTGTAATTCCTGCTGAGGGGTATGGCTGGGAAACATATTGAAGTCTGTATATTCAAGAGGTAGGTGTATAGGGAATGCTCCTAGATAGCCATGTAACATATTTTATGTGGGGGACAGTAACACATGTTTTAAAACTAGGCTGTTAGAATATGTCAGATGTATTACTGATAAGAAATATGTCAGTTCTATAGCTGTACAGTTGAATAAATCACACCGTGGGGACAGCAGTGGGTCTCAAAGTATTGTTTCTGAAAACATCTGTTCCTCAGTGTGATGAAACATTCATACAAGGAAAATTGTTATGTACAGACTTCAATGTATTAAGATTAACTGTGATACTTTATCCCATAGGGGGTTAAATGATGAGTGTAATTGGAGTAGTGTATTCAATTATGTAATTAGGTGTTAATTAATTCTTGGGATTAAGGCATGTATTTCTAGTGATTTTTACTCCTTGAAGGCTATGGCCAAGACATCAAAGTATAATAAACATAAGTGAATTACTGGCTGGTTGTATTTTTCTTTGCTATGTTCAGACATTTTATTTGTTTTCTTAAGAGATTCTTGTATGTCTGGCCATTGTGTATGGACTATCATGATTTTGCTGCAGTGTACTGTTCAGTCATTTATTTGGATGGTGGGGGGGGGGCAGATGTGAGTATCCTGGCTCCTTTTCTATCCAGCTGTGCATGCTGCCCCAGTTGTGGATGGTCTATCAGCAGCATATGTTTGTATGGGCATTTTGGGACATGTGCATATATATATATATATATATATATATATATATATATATATATATATATATATATATATATATATATATATATATATATATATATATATATATATATATATATATATGTGTGTGTGTGTGTGTGTGTGTGTGTGTGTGTGTGTGTGTGTGTGTATAATAGGTATGTATAAGTATGTATGTATATATATATATATATATATATATATATATATATATATATATATTTATATATATATATATATATATATATATATATATGTGTATACCTCAGCATTTATTGTTAATATATCAGTATATTGTTGTACACCTATATGGATCTCCCTACATATCTCAATCTTTCTCTGTATGTTTCTATTCATATATATATATATATATATATATATATATATATATATATATATATATATATATATATATATATTTATAGATACCAATTCTTCCTAATTGCACACTTGTCTCTTCCCTATTGTAAACTGGCTTTAAAGAAGGGTATGTTTGAGAAAACATCCTCAACCAATGCAGCAGAGGTGGCTTACTGGTAAATTGCATAGGCTATAGTGTGCAAGGTCCTGGGTTCAAGATTTGCAAGGACTGTTTATTGTTTTGCTAGGCAGAACAAGGACTGTTGCATACAGAATAGTTAACGCAGCTTTGAGCAGGTTTGGGTGGGTTTGTCCTGACAGTAAGTGGTACTAACGTATGGTTAAATGAATAGGTGCTTACACCGTATAGGATTCACTTACCAGTGAGCAAATCTGCTTAGCATTTACATTTAAGCAATGCTTACACCTGATAAGCATAGCTTAGCCTTGGTAACCAGTGATCACATTCCAGTCTGATAAAAATAGCAGGGTAATGACATCTATAATAAGTGTACTTAATTCCCTGTACAATATATGTTTCCATGTGCTGTCATTACAGTAACAAGGGGTGTGAGTATACTGTATGGGACAACTGGATATACATGGGTAGTACCACAATCTGTTCTCTTTGGATTTATTTCATACATGGGTAGTGTCCCAAGTTATATGCAGTCATACTCACATGTTACAGTTGCTACAGTGCACTGGTTGACAGAAATAGTTTAATGCATATGGTATCGTTACGTTAGTACTTTTAACAGTGCTTTTTCAAGTAAGAGCAGATTGCAGATTGTAGTAGTAGAACCATACACCCCTGCATGCAAAGCTGGACTCTGAGTACTGAGTATCTGGCTTTAGACTTTTGAGCTGTATGTTTATATGTATCTCCTATTGTATATTGATATGATATGCTGATATTAACTGTAGACTACTATGTTCTTGGACATGTCATTGTAGTAATGGCATACCTTTCAGTTTCAGATGTGTATCTTTCAATACATTCATCCTAATGCATAACCTGTTGGCTATCTACTTTCTCTCTGTCCTCTGTACAGATGTGCAGATGTCAGGGATTGCTACGGCCATACCACTATGTAGGTGCCCCCATTGTATTGTGCTGTGCGCCTGGACACTGCTGCTAGTTCCAACATATGGGACATTCCTTTGTGGGCCTTGCCCCATTTCCTTGCCTGTGTAAGGGACATTACATAGGTGGTGGCCTACAGATTCACATACAGTGGGTGGCAACACATCACAGCACAGGACATGTGGAGATAGCCAACCAACATGGAGACATATCCCCAGATTTATGAACAGATTCTATGTCATCAGTGCTGTTATACATATGGTGGATTGATAGATTGACAGGGTTTGTGTGGACATGCATTTAATGTGTGACGTCACGACTCACAGTGAAATGTCTCTGACATACCTCTCCACTGGCACACTGTCCACAGACTGTCCACGTCTGCCTGTCATGTTTTGTGTGTTCACCAGACAGTTGGTGTCCTTGGTAAATCAGTTGTGGACTCTGGGGAATGCAGTCAGTATATACATCTACTGGTATTACCAACATCATATTCTTCATAAAAGATGTTACAACAAACCCAGTGACATGTGCAACTGTCTCAATGTATGACAGCAGTATGTCCAATCTACCCCTGTGTTTGTGCCTCTGTTCCCACCTAGTGATACAGGGGTTGATGCCTAGCTTAGTGAGTGGGGAATGTTATCAAAGGCTTTGGCAAGATCAATGTAGGCTGTATGTGTCACCTTGCCTTCATCCACAGCTCAGGTGACTGACGGCAAGAGGTTGACCAGGTTGAATGAGCAGGTATGACCTATTTTTCACAAAGGTAAACTGTGTGGGATCCTGAGTCTGCAGATTCCCATATCCCTATTTATTAGTTGCATGAAGATGCATTCCATAGCTTTGCATAACAGACTTGTCAGGCAGTTGGGGCAGTATTTTCCAGGGTCTGTATTTACACCTCATTTGTGGGGAGAGGAGACTGTAGCAGTGCACAATTCAATAAGGACAAAGCCTGAGGTGAGGCTGTGCTTTAACAGGGCACACAGGTAAGGTGCCAGGTCACTTTGTAGTTCACATAGAACACAGCCAGGAATATTCTCAGGTCCCATAAAGGCTGTATTGTTGGCCTTGTACAGTGGTTTTGTAACATGTGCTGCAGTAAAACTGGGTGTCTGGTGGTGTATTGGTATTGTGACTGATCCTTTGAGGGGAGGGAGTGAGGGGTACTGTTTGCACTCAAGATGCCAGCCAGTATATTGGCATTATTTGTTGGCTCAGTCAGGGAGGTACTATTGTCTAGTTGCTCATAACAGTTCTTGGTATTGCCATGGAGATTATTTGCATAACTGTATGAGGCCTTGTGGCTCTCTTTACTATGTGTTCCAAGTCTGTTCTCACAGCTAACTTTGCTGTATCTGATGAGGGATCTCAACTACTCATTGAGGCTGATAAGGGCTTATTTCCTGTTGTGGAACTTCACCTTATTCCACATAAGTTCCCTTCTCCTGTTGTGCAGTTAATTTATGGCAGGGGACCACCAGATCAGCTTCCTTTTTGGAGGTGAGGGTCCTGGTTGTATTGGGTAAGGCAGTATCCATGCATTTGTGTACATGTTCATAGTGCATTGTTGCTTGATTCAGATGTCATGCAACTAGTGTCCATTTGCATGGCTGATGTGAGGTTAGCCACCTTTGCTTTTATGATTCTATAGATAGCTTTGGAAAGGCTTTTCATGGTGGTTACCTGTGCAGTGGGGATAGGATGGCTGTGGATTTCCAAAGGTGATTATGTTGTGTTCAGGTATAACAAGCAAGGTGTTGACTATTGGTGTGGAGCAATAGTCACCCATATTAGGAAGGACCAGGTCGATGTGATGGGCATGTGCATCAGTACATAAGCAGCTTTCCCACTTAATGGTGGGGTAGTTGAAGTCAACCAGTATGAGAGCGTTAGATTGGTTCATAGGTGTGTACTAGGCTAATGGCCCTGGATACTTTACAAGCCTAGCCCACAGGAATACCCTGGCATCATGCCACCCAACCTTAGTTCTTATTGCCTCTGCTGAGTTGAACCACTGGAGTGATCCCCAGGGTGAATTTTCTATTTCCCATCCACTGATCAAGATTTCTCTTGAAGAGGGCCAGTGAGGTGCTCTGCTTGACATGTATGGGAAGTCTATTCCATAGCATGGACAGTCTCTGGGTTATGGACCTGACCCTCCAGCATGTTCTGTTGATTTTGGTAAAGAGGCTGAAGTTTCTGGAGCATGTCGTGTGGAGGGGATTGGGATTTCTTTATATGTAGCATTTCTAAAAGACCTGGGTCAGACATGGATTTCTAAGTAAGCAGAGATCGCCTCTTTGTAAGTGACTGCTGCCAAGTAGGTTGGACACTAATATTCTCCAGGGTGTTTATGGACATGGAGTGTGAGTCTTGGGAAATGCATGGGGACCTATTGCAGACTACAACCTGAACAACTGTCTTACCCAGTGTCAGCTACACCTGCAGGATCTGTAATGCATAATGTTGGTCTACCACTATGGACGTGTGTGCATCCTTTATGAATAAGAAAATACCACCACCTTTGGAGCTTCAGTCCACGTTCTGTAGCCAAACATTGTGGAATTACGTATAGGCTGGTACTGTAGTGGTGCTTCCTGCTGCCTTTATCTAGGTCTCTGTTACAGCACAGGTGTCATTGTTCCTCATTTTAAGGAATACTTCCAGTGGGTGAATTTACAGATTTAGAATTTCAGTGTGCAGCAGCATGACCCGCTGATTGCCATGTCTTTGTAGCTGTCATATATTTCTATATATTATGTATACATTTATATATGTATGTATGTATGTGTTTATTAACCTTTCTATATATATATATGTATGTATGCATATATGTGGATATGAATGTGGATGCATATGTCTCTCTCTCTCTCTCTCTCTCTTGCTCTTTATATATATATATATACATATATACATACATATATATATATATATATATATATATATATATATATATATATAGATATAGATATATATATATTTGTCCACATATATGGATCTCCATACATATATACATGTATACATGTATATCTAGACTACCTGTCTGATTCTACAGACTCCCTTCCCTGCTGTTGGATGACTGTACTAACTGATATGTTTGGGATGTCATCAATATTTTGCAGAGCTCAGATGGTGTAATGGTACATTGCTTTGATCATAGTTTACAAGCCCCTGGGTCTAGGACTTGGCAGGCGTTATTATTTTGTTGCAAGGCAGAACAGTTCTGATGTGCAGGATAGGATAAGGGCAATAATTACAAGTAGACCCTAGTTTTGGGCCTCCTCACCCCCATTTACACAGCCTTTGGTCATATTTGTTGCAGTAAGTGGTTTAGACTGTGGATCCAATGTCTGAATGCAATACATGCGTATATATATATATATATATATATATATATATATATATATATTGTAAATAAATATATATATATATATATATATATATATATATATATATATATATATATTTAGATTTTTTATATATATATATATATATATATATATATATATATATATATATATATATATATATGGGTCTACTTTACAAAAGCGAAAACCCATAAGACCGACTTTCAAAATCTCAAGCCCACAACACCAAATTTTCATAAGCACAAAGTCCCACAACACCGACTCTAAAAACACTGACATCCACAATACCGACAGATCCAACCAAAGTAACGCTCAGAAGGTCCTGTACATGTTCTCATGACTGTTATCCTACCCCGATATACCTTGTCAATGTTTCAGCACTCAGTTGTACTGCGTATTGACAACAACATATTGCTATTCTCTCAGCGAGTGTATCAAACATGCCTACGAAGACCCTCCACGTAATTCAGGAGTAATGTAAACACACGTCACTTCCCTTTAGCCCACAGCCTGCAGCACTCCTGCAAACATGAGCAATAGTATACATGACAGAATGAACTTTATCAGCAGCTAAGCACATTATATAACACTGTCCCTCCAGGGTGCAGTAGGTACCCAATGACATGTAGCCTTTCACACACACAGCACTGTTACCGCATATCAGATGACTACTAACCTTAGTCTCAAGCCGGGGCAGCATACTGGCAGGCCATGCACAAGATATTCCATGCTTTTAGTTGCGGACAGTTCTTCAGAATATAAAGCACTCCCCAGTACAGATACATCCTGCTCACAACTGTAGTTTGCGAGCACAGCATCCGGTATACAACAGCTGACATCTTTGCAGGCTTGTAGAGGTGCAAACAATTACCACTGGATGTAGAAATAGTGACGTGAACTATTACCCACTGTTCACATATTGCCTCCACCACCCTTATTAAACATGACTAATATATACAGTACAGACAAACAGGTTTTCCACACGCCACACCTTCGTGCCCACTTTTGCTCCCACTCACCACCGATAGACTACTGCTGACTAGTATCAGTGAACTGTGCAGGGAGCACCTACCAGCTACATTTTCAGCAGCTTTGCAACAGATTTCACAAATTCAGTAGAGAAGTAGCAGTCTTTATTATCCAACACCCATTGGAATTGCTCATGTGGTATAAGTAACTTCCTCTTCTTGGGGGAAGGTAGACATCCGACTGACATCCAGACTGTGAGTTCATTAACACGGTCCTGCTCCTTAACCAATGCTGCCATGAGTACAGTTAAATTGGTACCTCATGTAGCTAACACACACTTTAACCACCTATGCCATGCTTTTACTGAGTTCTGTGTATGATGGAGAAAAAGCTGGTTCAACTCGTACACATTCCAGAATGCTATGGGGAATAGTGGTGGTAATCTCACAGATGAGGTTGTCCGTGTATTAAACTTCCTTGCCTTCCCACAAACGCACCAGTCTGAGAAGTATTTTAATAGCTACTTACCCATTACAGGAAATGTGTCTTTGACAGCCTGAAATGTGGTTTGCACTTCACATTCTTTTAGGAAAGCAAGGGCTGCAAGACATTTCACAGATGACCGAAACAAAGGATTTATGTTATGCAGGGATGTCAGTCCCAAAGCCTGTACTTTCCTCCAAAGGTTCTTCCCAAAATGGAAGAGGCATCCCTTGGACTGTGCACCAGGTGCATTAAGCCACATGCTCTTAACAGCGGCAATCTCAAAATCACATAGAACGTACTTAACATCAACCTCAAAGCCATGCTCTGTTAACAGGTGAAACAAGCAGTGCCACATGCAATTATAAGCCTTAATGGATTTCTTGGACATTAGGCAATATACTAATGGCACTACTTTTCTGTATGTGCTATACTTCACTAGGCCATGTAGGCTATACAATCAACAGCATGTAACTCCTTTACTGAAGAAAATTCCATCCAGTAACCATATGCTTGTCTGGCTAATATCATATAGGTTGTTAAGTGCAGTGATAGGAGCACTGTGTTATCTGTTGTGGGGTCATGCATATACTTGCTAATGAAACAACCTGTCTTCAAGGGAAACATATCAAAATCAATGTTATGTAGTGAGAGTACTTCATTGCTGTCAGTCATACACATTATTCGCTGCACATGACCTATCTGTTGCAGCAGTGCTTTCCTATTGGGCAGACTATTAATCGTGTCTAGGGAAGTGGTTGCTACTGCATCGTGAACTAGTAAACATGGACTATCATGGCTATACCCTGCTCTAACCTTCAACTGATGGCAAACAGTGTACTTTTCAACCTCTCCCGGGTCACCAGCATGATGGTGTGCTACTGATCTCTCTAGCCTATTATCAGTGGGGAGCAATGTAGTTACAGCTTGGCCCTTACACTTTTGGGATCACTTATACTTACAGCCCCAGTATCTTCTTGCATCTCTATGACATTCCAGATGGTACAGATAGCCATTGATAACAAGAATTTCCTTGCATTTCTGGGACGTTAAGGTTTCATACATTTATCCGATCACTCCAGGTACTTCCTGTGGCAAGTTGGCCATGTCTGCTGCAGGATGAGTTACAACTGCTACACAGGATGTACATTGATCCTTTAGGTTTAACTATTGCTTGTCGGGTATGTGGGTGTCGTTCATGTGAGTGCTCATGCTTATGAAATTTTGGTGTTGTGGGCTCGGGATTTTGAAAGTTGGTCTTATGGGTTTTTGCTTTTGTGAAGTAGACCCATATATATATATATATATATATATATATATATATATATATATATATACATACATATATAAATACATTTTCCCTACTGTTGAATGACTGTGCTGCATGATATGTTTGAGAAAACATCGGATGTATCTACAGCTTGGATGGCTTAGTGGTAAATTGCTGTGGCTATGGTGTGTAGGGTCCTGGGGTCAAGACCTACAAGGGCTGATTACTTTGCTGCTGGGCAGAACAAGGGCTGTTGGATACAGAGTGATTAAGGTGCTTTTAAGCAGTTGTGAGCAGGTTTGCTCTGGTTTGTGCGGAAGTAAGCAATGCTAACTTCCGGTTAAATATGCTTACAGATAGTTAGCCTTAAAGTTGCTTAATCTGTGTAGGCATTTTTAGTGCTATGCAAACAGGCTTAATCCAGTTTGCTAGTGCTTAAAAGTGCTTACTCCCACTTACCCCTGCGCTATTTTTTTTAAAAGAAAAGGAAAAAATGGTAAAAGGAAATTGGTGAAAAAGGGGGCATGCAGAGTGAAAAACAATAGGGAAAGTAGCTAAGGATGTGCAGGACAGGTGTAGAGAAAGTTCATAGCTGTCCATTTCTTCTACACCATCAGCTGTGCATATATACTGAATTTGTAGGCATATTTGGACACTCAAACCCATGAGAAAGGGGTGACGACAACAATAATGTGTTGTGAAGCCAATTAGAGCCAATTTTCGTGTCCAGTGGACATGTGTGTAAAATGGACAGCTATGTATGGGGCATCATTTTTTGGGGGGAACAGATTGCCTTTTTTTTAAGGTGTGAGTGGGATTGGGGAAGGATAGTAGGTATATTTTAAGTGGTAGGTTGGGTAGGAAGACAGACAAGACAGACAAGACAACATACAGGGGTGGCATATGACACATGTGAGGGGTAAACACCTTGAATGGGGAGGGGTGTTTGGAAATTGGAAGCCCGTGTGCCCCAAATGGAAACAGTGGGACTGAGGTCCCCACCCATGGGCAGTGCTAGGGGCTCAGCAGGAGGGCAGGCTGAGTATCTAATTGCACCATGCGGCCCTCAAGCTGGTGTACCAAATCTCCAAACTCTCTGTGGAGCTTGGTAAGCACCAGTCCCTGGACCTGGCTTTGGATGATGGTATCCTGTCTGTCCCTGCTCCCGGGGTGGGGAGCCCCATCCCCTGAGGTAGTTCCACCCAAAGGTGGTGCAGGACCCGTGGAGGAAGAGGTCCCAGGCTGGGGCTCAGTGCCACGGCCAGATGAGGTGGGAGAGGTGGGTCCGCTGGGACCAGCCTTCCAAACCTGCTATGGTGTTGCAGTTTTAGAACATATGTAGGTTAGTAATAGTCAACACAATCCAGGATTAGTTATAACAGCATGCATAGATATTCCCATTAACCCAAAACAACAGATTTGGAACAGTTGCTTAGCAAGCAGAACACATGTATATACGGAACCACAGTGGCCATTACAATGGCATGCAGATTACATTGATAGCAACAGGCCACCAATGATAGTATTTCAACATGGAACATTAATAGAAACACATTTCAATATTTGTTGAACAATAGGACATATGTCCCAACAGTAGGTTTTGTGTAAAACATACCCATTGATTTGTGTATTTAAGTTATTGTTGCAGATATGGTGGGGGGGGGAGATGTCAATTAACAACTTGTTTATCCTTGCAGTACTCACAACTTTAATGATCATTGCTCTAATCAGTACTCTACAGGTATTATTACATTACCCTATGGCCTTGGTTTGGCCTGTGGTATGTTTGTACACAGTGTATAATTCAATCGTCTTATAGCTACTTTCTACTTTTCTTACCTGGAAGACTTGTGGGGGGAATGTTTTTTAACACTACCTGACTGTTTCTACACATATTCCAAAAATCCTAGCTTAAATTATGCATATGGCATACTACCACTCCTGGGATTTGAACCATGGCTGTGCCTGCTAAAAAGACAACAATTTGTGTTTCATCAGAGTGAGCTATTTAGAAACTGCTGTTTTTCTTTCCATGTTTTCTAAGTCTCTCTTGGTTGTACAATCTGACCTTGTAATTACAACATTCTTATACAGACATTCCTAGACATATTTTTTTATGTAGCACAGTGTGGAAAACAGTGGTTAACACAACATTTCTATTCAGATATCAGATCTTGGTGAATGCAACATGTCAGGCCATACAATACCAGAGTCAACACAACCAATCCAGGATTTTGACCTTTATTACCAGGCAGTTACAGTTCTCTTACCTGGAAGACCTGTGGGGGGAATGTTTGTTAACACTACCTGACTGTTTCTACACATATTCCCAAAATCCTTGTTAAAATTATGCACACAGCTTACTACCACTCCCAGGATTCAAACCATGATAGTGTCTGCTAAAAATACAACAATTTGTATATCATCGGACTAAACTATTGAGAAATTGCTTCCTTTTCCATCAATGTTTTCTGTCTAAGTCTCTCTTGGTTGTACAATCTGATCTTGTAACTACAACATTCTTATACAGACACTCTAGACATATTTTTTATTTAGCACAGTGTGGGAAACAGTGGTTAACACATTACTATTCAGATATCAGATCTTGGTGAATGCAACATGTCAGGCCATAGAATACCAGAGTAAACACAACCATTCCAGGATTTAGAACTTTATTGCCAGGCAGTTACACTTTTATTTAAATATGACATATATGGGACTATCACTGTCATGTTATCTGGTTTATTCAGTACAAACCATACATATTTTATACTGCCAGGTGACATTTTACTCCTTTATATTTATTTGGTATGACTACTACAAGCAGGATTGTTACTCACCAACCTCGCGACACAGCCTTTGCAACCTGCTGGCATGGACTTCCTGGTTCACAGCCCACTCAGCTGGAGCTGTAATGAAAATAGAGAAACATTTATGCATACCTATCCATCACATACACAGGCTGGACTTTGGTAAACATTTATTGCTATAAATACTTATACACTGCTGGCACATCTCCCCTCTCTCTTGCTTCTTGGATCCACTGTTCCAAGAGCTCCCTCTTCCTCCATTTCAAGTCGGCATAGTGGTGCCAGACCTGCTCACTAGTCAGAGGGAAACCAGTGGCACTGGTGAGATCATGGGCATGACTTTCCCGGTCTTCTGCTTTGCATTGGGAACCCTGGCACTGGTCCTGCAGCAGTCTCATGTCATAGTTTTTTTTACCAGGAGTCCTACCATGAACTTGGACTCCTGTATGCCCCAGTGCTTTGCCCAAAAGTGCATGCCCTCTCCAACACCTACTATACTGCCTACAGTGGATAGCTACAACCAGTTATGAGCTGTATTCCTGCCTGTGGGGTTTAAATACAGCCAATTTTCTGCCCTTTGCCATGATTGGATGGTTTTGAAAATCTGAGCAAAGCTAAGCTATGGGCAAACCTGTTTAGCTAAGGTTGACAGTGCTTAAAGGGGTAGGTTCAGCATTGCTTATCAATGGGAAAATCCACTTAGCTGGGCTATTCATTGCTTAGTATTCATATATACACAATGCTTACACCACGTCAGCATAGCTATGCAATGCTTAACATTACATATGTTTTATTAGATTGGACTACAACCTGTATGGGATTGATTCATCATTCATTACATAACATAGATTTATTTACCTTTCCTGACATCCCCCCAATGTGCTGTGATTAATTTATTCTTGTGTGATGGGGCACTTGTGTTTATATGCGGGTTTCACTACTTTATTACACTGCCACCTCACATCTGGGCCTAGTGCACTACTCTGGCTGAGAAAAATAAGTTACTTTCTACATAAATATACAAATAAATGAAAATTGTAAAGTTTACACATACAAAATGGAAATAGCGTTGATGAGACTCAAACCATGAATGACCACACACAAGGCATACACTCTAACTGCTATACTATTGCATGCTTGACATCTATTGCTTTTTAACTTATCCTGCCATTTCAACTGGGCTAAGGATAGCTAAGCAATGGGCACACCCATGCAGCTACACTTAAACATTGTTGAATATGTGAAAAAAATGGTATTTGTTGTGTATTTTACTTCATACCCTTCAGAATATCCACGCTAATCCTGAACCTGTTATTCTATCAACTTTATGGCTTTGTAGAGATGATTGTCCCTTATGGCTTTGTCCAGATTCCTTACTCTATTGGGTTGGGAGGTGTACGCTATGTGCTTCATACCCTGTCAAATATTAATGCTTATGCTAAACGTGTTATTCTATTCACTTCCTGCCTTTGTAGGGACAATGGTCTTTTATGGCTTTGTCCAGATTTCTTACCCTGATGGGTTGGGGGTGTTATGAGCATTCTCGCTCATTTTAAATTGCCGTACAGCAATTCTAGTGTGTAGGGGGTGTGTGCATTGCAAGAGCACTACTGTCAGACACATCCTCTGCACTCGTACACAGAATCATGTATGTTTTGCAGCACAGCAGCGCACCATCATGAATATGCATGGTGCACTGCCGTGCTGCATGGGAATGGTCCCTTCCATGCAGGAATAAGCTATTTTTGCATGGAAGCTTACTGAATCTCAGGGCATATGTTCAATTTTTCAAAAACTGAAAGCATTTGTATAGAGATTGCAGTACAGTGGAGATCATGAAATTTACAATTTTTCCCAGTATAGTGTGTTCTCAGAGTTGTTGTATATAATTTGCAAGGGGGGGTACAGGGTGTAGGGTGTAGGTGGGCTTGTCCCCCTACAAAAATGTAGATTTTTGTTGTTTTGTTCAAATTTTCAGAAAGTTGAACATATGGTTTCAAACATATGAAGTCTGAGTTTCTGAAAACTCGATAATCTGACATAAACCCTGTGATGACCCAACTTAAAAACCCAGGGCAGTAACTAAGGAGCCTCAATCCTCACCACTGTCTCCAGTAAGGGAGCATCACTGAAAGCAAGGATAGAAATACTCAATTTCAACTAAGAGTACATTAGGAACAGGATCCAAACCTGGGAATGGACTATATACTTCACTCTAGGTCTCCAAATGAGTCTTCACACTAACCACTGCAGAACACTGTATCCCAGTTCTAGGTATGTGACACACTCACTCTTAAATATTTGATATTCACACATACAAACACTCTTGGGAAAGACTGACCCAGATTTACTTGCTATGTCTTCTTTCCAAATTACAAGGTAATGACTGCCACCAGTCAAATACCACAATACCATTCAAAAGGGGTGTTCAATTAAATTGGGTAAAATAAATTTTGATATAAATGGTAGCATGTAATCCAAGCAGTCAGGCTTTTCAGAGTGACCCTGGTATTATCACAAAAGCATAAACACTCTCAGGTTACTAAAAACAGTTTCTAAATAACCAGCCACAATAAAAGTTAGTAAATTATTTAATAATAAATAAAATTATTTATTTATTTTTATTTTACATTTGTTAACCAGGAAAGTCTGACTGGACACAAGTCCTTTTTCAGTGGAGGCACGGGGAGAAAAGCTCCACATAAAAATAAGCATATCCAACAAAGATACAATTAAAAAATATATATATGATGAACACAATAGAACACAGTTTAAAATATACACAGTGTAACACATGGAATAGTTAAACATAATACTAGATATCATTTCTGTTTATAAGTACAGTTAGTAAGACTGAAATCCAATATAGTATCAGCATTAAGAGCAATTAGTGTAGTCAGGAGCCATACACAGACATAACCATTTTTTTCAATAGGTGTGTTTTTAGTAAGTGTTGAAATTGTGCTGAGGTTGTGGTGAATAATTATACTGGGAGGTAATGTATTCCAGATTTTAGGTATGTAGTTGGAGAAGAGGGATTCCCCAACCTGATTATTGGCAGTGGAGACTTTTATCAGGGGGTCATTATTGGATCATAAATTTCTAGTACTGGAGTATGGTTGTTGTAGATTTTGCAGGGCAGGTGTCTTTTCTTTCTGATGGAGTATTTTCTGGGCCATTGTTAGTTGGGTATAAAGCAGGAGTTGGGGAAACTCGAGCCAATTGAGCTGCCTGAGTGCTTTACAGTGAGACCTGGAGTTTGAGTTTGTTGCAAATCTAGAAATTTTATTATAACATGTTTCAAGTTTTGCAAGGTCAGATTTTCTGAGGTTGGTGAGTATAGGTGAGCCGTACAGCAGGGTTGAGATCAAGTGTGTTCGAGCCATCATGGCTTTTGTGTTATTTGTGAGGTAAAGTCTATTCCTATACAGAGTACCTAGTTTTTTGTGCACTTTTTTATGGTTTGAGATATGTGGAAATTGAATCTCATGTTAATGTCTATTTCAACTCCTAATAGCTTAGTATGGGCAGAGGGAGAGGTCATGGTTTTGTTGGCAGATTCGATAGTGAAAGAGGGGGAGACTGTAGTAGTTTTGGTTGGGTGGAATAGCATAAGTTTCATTTTGTTGGGGTTCAGTATGAGGTGGGAGTTTGTTGGCCATGTTTCTATTGCTAGATAGGAGTTTTGAGTTAGCACATGCAGTTCTTGAATAGAAGGGGCAGCACATATTACTGTGGTGTCACTGACATTCTGAATTAGGGCTACATGTGGGACTGAGGTGTGGAGGTTGTTTGTGAATAATGAGAAAAGGAGGGTACCTAGTATGGAGCCCCGGGGAACACCTATGGTGGTAGGAAGAATGGGTGATAGATTTCCTTGCCATTGTACTGCTTGCTGGTGTCCAGTCAGATAGTCTTGGAACCAATCAAGAGCAGACTGGGAAAAGTTTAGTGAAGAAAGGTTGCCTAGCAGTTTGCTGTGGGAGACCATATCAAAAGCTTTCAATAGGTCTAAGAAAAATGAAGGATGCATATTTGTGATTGTTTTTGTGATGATTTATTCTGTTGTTAAAAGATAACAGGGCAGTAGCCATACTGTGGTGTGGATGGAAACCATACTCTGTCTGAGTTAATAGGTTATTTGCTTGCAGGTAGTGCATGAGCTGTGTGTGGACAATTATCTATAATATTTTGGATAGAGGGGTTAAGGTAGCAATAGGTCTGTAGTTGGCTAGCTCAGTAGAGTTGCCTCCTTTGTGAAGTGTAATTATATGGGAAGACTTCCATAAGGCTAGGATTTGGTGTTCAACTATAGGTCTGTTTATAAGTATAGAAACCGGGTAGGCTATTACTTTGGCTGCTAGTTTTAGATATTGAGGTGGTAGATTGTCTGTGGCTAGGTTAATGAGCTTTGGTTTACTAAGCAGTTTTTTTATTGTTGCTGTTGAGACTGGTTGATTGGAGAAGGTGGTTTCAGCTTTACTAGGACTTGAACTGTCTAGGGTTGGGGTGGGTGGCTGCTTTCTAGATAAGGCTACTATGGTTTTGCTAAATTATTTATTGAATTGAGTAATAATATTGTCTGTATTATTTGGTGTACTAGGTTGAGGAGTGCTTGTTTTACCTGGTTGGAGCAAATTTTTTTTATTGATGACCAGAATTTTTGAGGGTTCTTTTGGTGTTTAGTTTGGTGTTTAGTTTGGTGTTAAGTTTGGATATCAGTGTAGTAATTATTTTTGTCTTGCCTGATTTGTTTCTTAGCTTTGTTTCTGAGCATTTGGTATTTTTGTTTGGTGGTTTGGGATTTAGTTTTGTGCCATTGATTCCATGGTTTATCTCATGTTACTAATAGAGACCTTGTTTTTATTTTTAGCCATGGAGCATAATTGGATTTATGAGTGTTTAGAATAGAGAGGAAGATATTATTAAGATGATGGATAGCATATTCCAAGGGAAGATGTTTCAGTGGGTGCTAGTTGAAGTGGATTAGTCAGCTGATAAAGTCATTGGGGTTGAATTGAATTGTATTTCTTATTTGTTGGTAAGTTGTTTGTTTCTTTAAGTTGGTTCATTGTCTAATTATGTAGGTTGGGAGATGGTCACTCAGGCAGTCTGGCAGCCAGCCAGAGTGGATGGTGTGGAGTGGTTTGTTAGTTAATATCCAGTCTAGTATATATTTTTTATTGGACAATTTACTGACTCTTGTGGGGGTTTGTATGAGCTGGGTAAAGCTATACAGATTAATATGATTAGTGGGATTCTGAGAACTACAAGCTGCCCAGTCTATATTAAAGTCTCCTAGAATAATCATTTCTTGAGGTAGCGATTTGTCAGAAAAGCTTAATATGTTCTCTAATGTGAAGGTATTGTTGCCGGGAGGATGTAAGTTTCAATTAAGTTAATATATTTATTTGAGTTCAGGGTAAGTTTACTAAGTAATACTTCTGCATTGTTAAAAGTTGGAATGTTTTGTTTGGAGGCTTCTAGAATTAGATGATTTTTATATAGAAATGCAGCCCTGCCGCCCTTTCTTCCTGATCTGTCTAGGTGTAGGATATTGTACCCTGGAGGAGTATCTCATTATTGGGAGTGGCGGGTTTAAGCCATGTTTTGGTAAGCAGGACTATGTCTGGGGAGTATAGTGCTAGGTTGGCATGTAGGTCATGAATTTTATTACTGATACATCTAATATTAAGGATTAGGATTAAGAGGTCAGATTTGCCCCTAGTGGGGATTGTCAAGAATTGCGTCTGGTTGCAATATGTGGTAGTAGAATAGGAAGTTTGGTATGTGGGTCAGGGTTATGGTGAATATCACTACTAAGAGCTAACTTGGAGGCAATAGAAACCAGTGCTTATAAGAATTTAAGTATGTGCCTGTTATATTTTAGAGACGGAGTAGGTGTGCTGGCATGAGGGAGTGGGGAATAGTGAGTGAAATGATGTAGACATAAATTGAAGATGGATGGAGATATAGCGATGTTTGCAGATATCCCAGTCTGATTACTGTGTGTGGAGGTAGCGTGGTGTGAGATTGGTTGTTGTATGGTAGTGTGGTAGTTGGAGATGTGGGTTGCTATGATTAATAAAGTAAGAGTAGTAAATTGTGCCAGTATTCTTTTGATGATGGGGAACTTAGTATTGGAGAGACTCATTCTTGTAGTTGACAAATATATGTTGTTAGGGAAAATGGTTGTGTTTGGAATATCTAGTTAATTGAGATTTTGTGTGATAGGGGTGAAGAAATAGTATTAAGAGCCTTTACATTGTAGAATGTGTTGACTGGCCAGTAAACTTAGATTGGTGAGATGTATTGATTGAATGAGATGGGGAGGGTGTGGCTGTTTAAGTATAAATGAAAGGAAAGTGGGGATGGATGGGAATGGGGGCAGGGTAGGGGATCAGAGTGAGCCCAAGCAAAAGCAAGGGTGAATGGAGCAGGTTGAGCTATGAAGCAGAGATCACACTCTCTCAAAGAAAAACAATCAATCAGATACGTTTCCAACTGCAACCCATGTAAGTATTTCAGCACCAAGTAAAGGTTATGACATGCAGCTTATTGGCCTTGCTAACAATGTGGGGGGGGGGGGTTGCTCATGTAAATGGTTTTCTGCTACAAATGAGGTATTTAGCACTTGTTATATTTTCTTGTTCTATGTCTAATATTTCTTATTTTATCATTACATAGACATAGGAAAGCAAATACTTCAAGTTCTTCAGGTTTAGGCAGAAGTTAGTATTGCTACATGAACTGGGACACCTAGAGGGGAGCCCTAGCTGTGTACATGCCATTTAACAAATAATATATCAAATACTAATGCAAGCTTTACAGTATCGTACAACGTACATATACTGGTGATACAAGTTATGAAATTCCCAATGTGTTTTGGTGGGCGTTGCAGGGTCCAAGCTACTGCTTTTCAAAGGGTAGTCAGTGCACAGCTTTTAATTAAAGGGAACTGTAAAAAGATAAAGAAATAAACAGTAAATGACTAGGTTAGGCAGGCTATGGGTTACAAAGCTGTGGTGAGGTATGGTGGGGAAAAATGTTACATAAAAGTAAGAATATTTGAGTCTATAATAGTTTGAAAATAGTCCAGTATGACCCAGTACTATGTGAAACAGTAATTAGCAGTTTCACTGGTTCAGAATATCTATATCTGCACTGTACAGAAGAAAAAAAAAATAAACAGCAAAAGAAGAACCTAGGCTTATGCTAAATCACAATATTTTACTTCCACTGCTTCACTGATTCACATATCGGCTGCAGTTTGAACTATGTACCTATAAATTTAAAACATGTATACACTGAATAACTGATTCTAATAAACCACCAAGTTTCACACACAGGAAATGCGAAAATAACACTGTAGGATAGATTTCACACTGATTGTAGGAAAACTCTAACTATAGTTCCCTAACTATCTAAAGATTAACTTTCCCTGTCTAATCTAATTAACTCAGCAAGGCAAGATGATACTCTTACTTCTGCCCGGCAAGATAAGAATTTATGCTCATTCTTCAGGCTGTTGCCTGGTCCTTGGCAACTGGAATAGCAACTCCTACTATTTCTGCTGAACAACACTGGAAAACTCTGAGTGATAACTACTGATCTAGAAAATAACAACTGACAACTGAACAACAATGGAATAACTACAACTACCGAACTTTAACTGACGCAGAACCTGCTTTTATAGCAGAATATTTTAAAAGTCACAGAAAGCTGTTATGAGAATTCTACTCTCTCATATCAGACTTTAAAAAGTAAACAAAATAGCTGTTGTGAAGATTCTATTCCTTTCAGCTCTCACACATGATGACATCAGATCTAAGTCAGCTGACTGGCATAACCTACATTCAGAATTATTTTTTAAAAAATGTACACTTGGTCAACCAGGAGAACACTGCCATATTCAAACATTTTACATAAATCAAAGTAATAATGAGAAAACTTAAACTTACTTACAAAATTATAGCTAGTCATGCTGGCATATATAACACAGGGTCATTTACAATTATTTGCAAGTATTTACAAAACTTCAGCCAGTCATGTTAGCACAAGTAACAATTTCTAATATCCTCACAAACCCAATATCATGTCTCCTAATATTACGTATGCTGACAGTTGAGAAGGAACAAGCATCTAATTAAATAGCTTTTTATTCTTAATGTGAATTAGATAGACATGGGCATGATACCAGCATATATAAGGGATGATAATTTCATGTCAAGTGATATCATGCAGATGTAGCAAAAGCAGGCTCTGGGTATCTCTGTACTAAAATGGAGAGAGAAGCTTGTGATAATTATTAGGGTGTTCCCATTGCTTAATGTTTATTTCTCTCTCTCTCTCTCTCTCTCTCTCTCTCTCTCACTCTCTCTCCAGAGGAATTATACAATGGGTATGCATAGCTGCTGAATCACTGAGAGTTAGCATAATGAGAACTAAGTGGATGAAAGAGTTCCTGAAGACAGCTGGAAAGATAAAACAATATTCATATAGTCATGCCTGTAATGGGCTGAAAAGGCAATCATGAAAGTATGATATTTTTAAGAAATTATTAGTCAGAAACAGGAGGTAAGGCATTGTAGGTGAAAAAATATACTTCAGTGAATATGAAATTAATATGGATATACCAAATGTATATACACTTATAAAAATGATGGTAATTTATAGTGATACTTGGGATAAAACCACTTGACCATACCATGAATAATAAAACAAGGGTGTCTTTTCTGTAGATAAAACCTATGCTGTCTTAAAAATAAAGGAATAATAGCTGTCCTTTTCTGCTTCTTATTTATCCCAGTACTCTCTTGTTTCAATGTTTTAACTCTCACACCCCATATTTTCTGTCTTTATCTAACAGGTGACACATTCCACAAATGGCATATTCCACTGCCATATATAATTTTATAAGTTCATAGATAGACTAAGCATATATCCAACAAGCCTATTGAGAACCTCATCCATATCCCCTAAAGTCAGTGAGTTTCCTTGCTAAGTAAATTTTCCCTACATATTACAGGTGAAACTTGAAATCACTCATCAAATTGTACAGACCAGTTTTAAAAGTTGGCAGAGTACTCTGCTTGATAGGTAAGGGGAGCCAATTTCAGAAACTGGGGATACGATGGGTTAGGTAGCTGTTGTTCCAGCTGATATTGTTAACATGGCAGCATAGCATTAGGTCTGTGCGAGTGTTTGCTTTACCACCAGTTCTATTTAGGCGAGGCAGTTCAAAGACTGAGAGTTCATTCATAACACAAAACTCTAAACAGAGATGACCCCATCAGGAGTCTATACAAGATTGAGTAGAGGTATAGGGCTTTTATTCTATCAGAATAGCTAAGGATTCTAAGTCCTTAGATCTTTTGGGTAATAAACGTTTAAGTGTCTTGAGCTGGTTTAGTTGCTTAGTGAGATATATGCCACCGGGGACATTATATTCAATGATGGGCCAAATAATGGATACCCCTGACTACTGCCTGCCACTAGCTACACCCATCCTTCTTACTGCCCTCCCATTTCATCAACTAAATAATCTCTCTTTTCTCAACCAGACTTTTTATATAACCTCATTCTTCAGGTCAAGAAGAATACCTTACTGAATGTATGATGCTTGGTAAGTACTGTAAATGGAAAATCAGATGCTTGGATTTTAGCTTTGGTTTGATGGTGCTAGCAAATTGCTGCCAATATATCAGCTGACCCACAAGCATTTTTGTTGGGATCTTTCTCAAACAGTAGGGTCATTGTTTCTGAAAAAAAAAAAAGTTTAATTATCCTGTTTGAGACTTAGGACACAGAATAAAACATAGATCTGTAGCTAGGTCATCTGGGTTTAGTACCCCTGGCAACCCCCCCCCATCTGACGCACTCTTTTAATAGCTTGACATTAAGACAACTGTCCTATCAGCCCACCTCATTCTTATTATGGCTGTGATCAAACAAAAGCAAGAGAGTCTGCCACAGTTCTAGTTCCTACATATCACAATCAAATTCTGTTTCCACCAAATGACTTACCTCCTAAAAAGACTGGCACACAATAACAAATATGGGATTTCTGAGTGAAGCATTGGCACCAATGTGTTAAAACCAATGAGGCAACTGCTTTGTGTCTTGCCTCAGGAAAACGATTGTTAAGTATCTATAAGTAGCACATCAAAAATCCATTCAGGTCTACTTTATCATATCATTCAGGCAGTACGGTACTATATATCATCATGGTTTATAAGAACTAAACACGGATTAGTTCTGGAAAAATTATGCTAAGTATTATGCTAGTGGTAACTCACTACTGGCTGTTAAGATGGAGGATTAGTGCAACACAAGGAATACAAATGTCCATGTTATGGTAGGCAATTAGTTCAAACATCAAAAGTGTTTACCTGTAAACATACATGAGCATGACTGCATCATGTTAAATAGGAAGTGCAGCAAGATGTGGTACACAATGCATATAACACATAGCAACATCATAGTTACACATGATAACTACTGCATTGTGATACAAAATTTTAATGGTTATCATGTGTAATGATAACAAGAAAATTGTGATACAACAGTAATATCCTGCATGATATTTTACATTAGATTGTATTGCACCATACTTAACAAAACACAGCATATTTTGTGGCATGGAGGTCCTTAATATCTTCATGAGTGCACATCCTGAGTAACATAAACCAGAGGATACAAGTAATTAAAGCATTATGAAGAAACATGGATGCACATTAAGTAATTTCCACTTACCCATGCACCATTTAGCAGCTTACTAGCTTATCAAATGACACATTGCTCCAGCCACCTGACTTGGCTATCTATTTTTCATGAGGGACCTGAGGATACCTCATACCTAGATAAATAGCACATATTGTTTTTCAGATGAAATGCATAATAATATTATATACATATGAAAATAATACAACACTGATGACTAATATCTGGTGACCTTTCAGCTACGTCAAAGTTAGGTCTTCATATTCAACAAAACATTAGCCCTTGCCTTCCAGAGCTCCACATTTGGCTCTTGGTTTGGGATGCAGTTGTTAGTAACACCCCACCTTAGTACATACCTTTAAATGCTAATGAACGAGCTGCAGTAGCTAACATATAATGTAGCACACAGATGTTCCAGTGAATTCAGTTTTCAGTATAACCTTCTTAAACTTGAGACCATATCTACTCTCTAGTGTATTATTTATTAACCATACTGACATCACATTTTGTTAAACTAGAGAAAATATCTTCTAGAACTGAAGACATTATGTTTACTCCTCACTGCAAGGAGATTAGTAGAAACCTCTGCACTTTTACATGTTGCTGGGGAAGAATCCATAAAAGAATTTAACAATTTTACTTTTATTGATAAAGAGGAAGACAAAACAGTAGTACTTTTAGAAAAGCTTCATAATTACTATCAGCCCAGAAAGAAATCCACATTTTAATGGTATTCCCTTTACAAGAGCTCAAGATACTACAAAGAATATGAATGCAAACACTACTGACCTGAAGATCTACAGATATCTAGATTACTGATAGAATATCCATCTATTCATCCACCATCCATCCATCCATCCATTCGATGTCAGTAATTACTGAATCTACTTGAAGGACCAAAGTGAAGGAATGTGTAAGCATGAAACCTGAGCACAAGGCAAAACAGGGCACCACTCATTCATATATACACACACACACACACACACACACACACACACACACACACACACACACACACACACACACACTTACACAATTACCTCCTGAGACAGTCTACAGTAGTCATTTAACCTAGGCAGCATGCCAGTTGGATGAAATTAGTCTACACACACTACTCCCACATGAATATTATTAAAACATGTAGACTTCACACATACAGTAACTGGAGGTTATGACTGAATCTCAGGCTATGTAGACACATGGTTGCAATAGTAAGCGTTGTGCCAGTATTGCGCCTAACTTCAAAGACATATGTAAACATATATAAATTCTACAAGAGTACAGGGAAGGCTAAGCATTATCCCACTGCATCATAAAAGATATCATTTCCTATCATTATTAAATGACAAAAAAGAACGCTGCCAACAGTCCCTTCTACACACAATTAAGCACTTTAATAACTGATAGTGTTATTTTTTGCAGTTATAATGTTTAATTCTGCTCTTTGCCATTCCTCACTGGATTCTTTGGTTTATTTCCCATTATTAATTGACTTTTCTCTTGGTGGGCCAGTTTGTTCCCACCTCCTCCATAACTGGTGAAATGGTTACAGTAAACTGCAAACATTTATTGATATTTGTGAACTGTGCCTGTATGCGTTCGCCTGCATATGACAACTATACAACATACAAAACAGTGGCTTGCTGTAGGGAAATGTAGTAAATTGTGCTAAATGAGGTTATGAATAACAGTTTGACACATATATCTGTAGTCTTTGTAGGCTATTGTACTTGATTATCACCAGTGGCAGTCTGCACTGTTCCTTGTTGGTATAGCTATATAACACTTTTCAGAACCTCAAATTTAGAAACAGTTACTGTGAGTAAAATACACACTCTGCACTCCATGTATTTATTAATGTTATATCATGCATTGTATATTAGGGTAATGCACAAATGAGATCATGTCTCCTGGTATTTGGAAATCATATTCCCTCTGAAAGTTGTATTGACCTGGCTCTTTTAGGTACTGTTTAAAAACTAAGAGACTGCACAAGAACAGGAGATCTGATTTGTAGAATGTATCCACTGAAAAGCAATACACATGACTGATAGGCTGGGAGTGTTAGACTATGAGGAATACATGGGAGACCTGAATATCTTCAGGCTTATTTCTGTGGCATTTACACCATTTGCTAATCATAACTATGCAAGTATAGTGACTATCTGGTCTGAAGAAAGTGAGATGGGGTAAGCTCTTTCCCAGGCTCACTGCATGACTTAAACACAAAACTTTATTTTTTAAGTCACACTACTACTCCTTTGTTTTGTGGCACCATGAAGTGCTCCATTATAACTTTTCTGTTCTGAAGTGATCCTTCTGCCATACTTATTTTGCCTAGTGCCTAATTTCAGTTACAGCATGGAAGAACAAACACTTGAGGACTCTCTGCCACTCACAGCAGCTATGGATCTGAACTCCAAATTGCATAATTTAATAACCCTGGGGTCAAAATACTAGAAAATGCCACCAAATTTAAATAAGAGCTAACCTCACAAAAGAACCTCTTGGAACAGTACAGGGTTAAGGTACAGTGTCTCAAAGACTCTTTAAAGCTGCAGGCAATAGAGATGCAGTCTCAAGTCCCACATATTGCATGCCATAACTCTGTTATGGATTCCTTGTGATGTAAAGTAGACAGCCTGTAAAACAGAAGCTGCAGGAACAACGTGGGACTAGTGGGGCTCCCAGCTGGCTGGGAACATAAAGACCTGTACAACTTTTTGGAGGAACATTTAAGTGAAGCCCTTCATTTATGACCAACACATCACCAATAAGGAGTTCCTGGTTCAGTTTCCTATTCCTCAATAACATTTCCAAAGTTAGATTAGTGCAGCAGTAAATCAAAGTTTGGTCTTGTGTGCAAGGATCTAATGAATTCTGTAAAGAATGCAACAGTTCTAACAGAGCCATGAAAGGAGTGAAGCATCAGCTTGGAGCACAGAATTGCACAAAGGTAATTAAATATCACTCCCACTCATCTTATCATGGCATTAAAATTAAGCAGTCAAACATCCAATCATTAGTCCTCTATTAGCTCAGGTAACCATACCATTGTCTTTAATTAGATAATCCTTTAGAGTGTTTCTAACTTTTTTGCTTTGTTATGAACTTTTCAGTCACACTGCCTTTATTTCCTGCTGGGACACCCTTAGGATCTGGTATGGGACTACTGTCCATAGCTACTCTAGATGCTTCCACCAAGTCACTCCAGGTCTGCACAGTGTCTTCAGTATCTTATACATTTTGAAGTAGTAGAAAGAGGTTATTAGTACCTATAGTATCATAACCAAATAATGACCTGACAACTGTTTCAGTGTATTATGTCCAAGCCCTGGGTTCTAGTTGAGCTAGATGCTATGCTGTCATTCTAGCTTCTGCAGTGAACTGTGTACCTCCATTTGTAATATCTGTTGGGTTCAAAATTACTACATATTTCCTTGCAGCCTCCAGAACTCTGGTGTGGTCTGGTATATAACCTATATCCCCTGCATCTTCCCCAGATTTTGTAGCCAGACTCTGTTTATGAATGCATCATTAAAAATGGAGATGCTTCATAAATGCTCTTTAAGGAACTGTAAGGCTGCATCAGGATCATCAAAAAAGTAGGAGTTATTGCTCTATTTCAGACAGTGTGTGCTCAAATTTCTGAAGCTGGCGGGAATTCCATTCATGTACAAATATTTCTAATATACGGGTTGGATCTTTTTTAGGACAGCACAGTGGTGCAGTGGATAGTATTGTCACCTCACAGCAAGAGGTTCTCCAGTTTGATTCTTCTCTGGGGTTCTTTCTGTGTGGACTCAGCATATCCTCCCTGTGTTCATATGGGTTTCCTCCAGGTGCTCTGGTTTCCTCCCACATTCCAAAGACATGGAGTATGTGGATTAGGAACTCTAAACTGGCCACAGGTGTGAGTGTGTGTACAGAAGTTTGGTGTGGAATAACAACCACAGCAGGGCTAGCCATCCACCAGTATGGACCTTGGCTGTAGATGATTGTCACTGTTGAAGTAACACCCCCAACCTCATATGCAAAAATGAGAAAATAGGGTTGTGGCTGGATGGATCTCTTTTGTTTCACTATATATTGGGAAATGTCTTATAACAAATGTAGCAATGGCCACAGATTATAAAGAGACAACCCTGTTTTGCAGTCCAGAGTACTCTCTCCTAATCTGTGTAATTTAAAAGACAGAAGATAATTTGCCTGGGAGGGTGCCAGATGGTGTGAGTGCACACAGAGCCTTATGTATTCTTTCATTAGTGGGGGGATTATGTTGATGGTTTATTGTGTTTCTGTCAACGAGCATAGTTTGAATTTTAAAATTAAACAAAGATGGTTAACCATGCTCATTGCTGATGTGCTTGTGCAAGTATGCAAGCTTGCCAAGTATTTTATCAGATTGTTAAATAGTTTTATCAAACATGAATTTTATGTTAAAATACAAAGCTGGGGGGGGGGTTATTTTGGTTAAAAAAATCAATGGGCAGGTCTTTGAAAGAGAGTGAAAGAATACTGGAGAAGGAAGGACACTGTGGGCAACATTTGAAACAGGGCAAGTGGTTATTTTTTTAGCCAATATCCACAGCCCTAACACAGATCATCCCACTCTTTTACATGAGATATTTGCCTCCCTGGAGTTGCATAACTTTTCTGATTCTAACCTTTTAATGGGAGGTGACTTTAATGTGATTCTTAACTCTATAAGGGACAGCACCCTCCCTCACTCTGAAAGACATATAGACGATTATCAAGCATTACTTATAACACATGGCTTGGAGGATATCTGGGAGCATTTGCACTCAGATGAAGACAGATTCACCTACATCATTACATGCACACTACAGTCTATCTGACTTGATTACTAGTTGGTGTCAAAAGACATTCTGTTTCAAGACACCCATGCAGATATCATTTTAGTACCCTTCACTGATCATGCGGGAGTAACATGGTAATTCACAGACCCACTTATTTGAGGTGTTAATAGATCCCAGAGACTTAACTCACTTTTTTAGGGCTCTAACTTCAAGACAAATATGCAAAGGTGACTGTTTCTTTTCCTTGATAGGAACCACATAGGATACTTCCTCTTGACAGCATGGTTAGATGCACTAAAGCTTATGTTTGTTAGCCAAATTACAGCTTCTGGCAAGGGTAGATGCCCAAGTAAATACTCTTGAGAAACAGCTGAACCAGGTACTCCAAAAATACAACTGAACTAGGTTCTGAGACCCAGATGCTCTACGTAACTATAAATTTACCCCAAAACAACTTCATCAGTTAAAATATGAGTGGGCTCACCTTTACTTGTGGCATATAAAAACACTCTATTGAGCCCTTGGTAATAGGCCATCTAGGTCATTCACTATGCAAGCATAGCATAAATCCTTATATAATCAAATTTCTAACATCACATTACAGGCAAGGAACTGACTCTGAAAGATGACATAAATACCTTATTTGCAAAATATTATCAATATTTGTATGGCAAGACTGAGTCCTACAATGAATTAATAGTCAAAAACAAGTAACAAGCTGGCCACCAAAGGGTGTGCACCTACCATCTCACCACAACAGGGTGAATATCTGACTTAGCCAATTGAGGCTCTGGAAATTGAGAAAGTTACATTGCTTATATCATTTGGTAAGGCCCTAGATCTTGCTAGATTTCATGGAGAGACATATAAAGCTTTGAGGAGCACATATCTAAGATCTTTAAATACCCGGTGCTAGCAGTACCAAGATACAGGCCAAATTGACTATTTTTTATACGAAGCCCTTGTTAATGTCTTCCCCAAACCCAATAAGGATCTGAAAACTGTTTACTATTACCAACCCATGCCGCTAATCAATGTAGATGTTAAAATCTCTGCCTGTGTATTGACTAATAGGGTTAACTCAATCTTGTCAAGTTTGATATTAGCACAGCAGAGATGAAATAATCAGTTAAGAAGGAAGAGCGTTTTTAATCTCCCATTTATAACCTGTTTTATCAGTGGTTGAGGTGGGCATTTTAGAGGCCCTTTATCATTTACAGGTCCAGCCTAATTATAATAAGTTATTTAGATTTAATTTGAGTAAGGCTGAATATGAACAACTTGAAAAATTGTGTAGGGACAAGCCTATTAGAATTATGCAACCAGACAAAGGACTAGGAATAGTTTTATATGATGGTTTGGATTATTATATTACTATGTTGAGTATATCGGCTGATACTGATACTTATTCTCCAATTTCCCTTAATGAAATTAATATTGCTTATTAACGTGTTGACTCATATATTGAGGAATATTTTATTGATGGAAAGATAGGTATGTTTATGGATTTTTGAGGGAGGAAAAACCTATTATGGCCACCATCTTTGGATCCTAAAAATACACAAACAGGTTGAAAATCCCCCTTTTCACCCAATTGTTTCAGAGTGGATTCAAAATGTATCCTTTTGGGGTAGTTATAGATGGTTGGCTTAAGCCAATCTATTCAAAGGTGGACCATTTATTTATGGATTCTTGGGACTTTTTGAGTAATTTAAAAACAGATATTTGGGATAAAGATTTGACATTTTTGACTGTAGATGTGGTAGATTTGTATACCTATATTCCCAAGGACCAAGGTTTAAAAATGTTTTATAACAGTATTAATTGATATTCTGGTTTTAATAATGATAGAGTCAACCTTATCATTGAATTTATGAGTCTGATCTTAGATAACTTTATATTTTGTTAAGGGGAATGTTATAAACAAGTGAGAGGAGTGTCTATGGGTGTGTCATGTGCCCCCATCTTTGTGAATTTGGTTTTATTAAATTGTGATAACTCATGTATTTTTAATTGCCCTTATAAGGAAAATATTCATCTCTACCTTAGGTTTTTGGATGGCAATATTATTTTTTGGGGGGGCACCAAGCATGATATAGAGTGTTTTATTGATTATTTACATCAGACCATGCCTTTTTTTAAATTTACAATTGATAGTAGTTCAGAGGGTATTATTTATTTATTTATTTATTTTATTTTACATTTGTTGACCGGGGAGAAAAGCTCCACATGCCAAAAAAGAGACAGTACATGCATAACTGAGTGATAAACTCAGGCAAACATGTTTAGAAAAATATAGAGAAAGAATACAGGCAGATATCAATATACACAATGTGCAGACTTACATCTGATTGGCAGAGATGTATCAGAAAATGTGAACATAGAATACAATCAGATTTCATAATTCACAATCCTTAGGCATTCAAATGCTATGAGGCATAGATACTTGGCTAAACAGCAGGTTGGGTAGCAAGACATGTATTAGTGAAGTTGTTAGTCAGGTTTAGAGCAAGAGCACAGCCAATACGATGTGAGGTATTTTTGAGTTCTCTTTTAAATAGGGGTAGTGAGGTTTCCTTGGTAACTGTAATAGGGAGTAGATTCCAGATTTTTCTGGTTGAGTTGGCAAATATAGCATCACCTGCAGAGTTGTTGGATTTTTGGGTCAGTATTAATAGTTTATCAGCTGAGTGTAATGGCCTATTGGTTTTTTGTATACCTTCATTAAACATTCTGATAATGGTTTTAGGTCCAACAGATATATAAAACCTACATTCAGTAATTCCTATTTAGAGTTTTCTAGTTGCCATTCTTTAAAACAGAAAAAAAGTATTGTTAAAGGACAGATAATAAGAGCTGCTAGAATGATATCTATATATGAGGATGTATGCAGGGAGATGGAACTCATAGGTAATATGTTTTTGAAAAGGGGTTATCCAAATTCCCTTATACAAGAAATGAAGGAAGTAGTAATTTCACAATAGGGGTACTGTTATAAACCCCTTTTGGGGTGTCCTCTCATTACCCAAAAAGAGCAGGGTGAGGAAGGTCAGTATGATAGGGCCGTTATTTTACATTATGGTACACACCTAAGTATGGTGAAAGAGATTTTTAACAAGCATTGGAATATGTTGAAGGTGAACCCCAATATTTATGAGACTTTAGGCTTGAGCCCCATATTTGTATAAAAACACAGCTTAAATTTAAGGCCAGATTTGAAAGTCCAACTAACATCAAATCTTTTAATATAGGAAAGGTAGGAAGACTAGCAAATCTTGGTCTTGTAGCCAATGTTCTTACATATTGGATGTGGAATCTATAACTCTAGATAATGTGATTAAAAGTAATTAAGGGTGGCAATTGTTTGACCAAAAGGCTGGTCTATCTGGCCAAGTGCCTAGATTGTCTGGCATTTTATGCTGGTAAAACTGATAGGGCTTTAATATGCCAGATTTATGAACATCTATATAATATTAATAAAAAAAAGTGAAAATAATGTATTGCATAGACATCTGACTGTAAGCCCAACTTGTTCCACCTTTCATTTTGGCATCCTAGATCAGGTCAACATTAACCCCTAGGGGAGGTGATGTAAAAATTTTGTTAAAAGGAGACTAAGTGGCAATTAAAATTAAATGCATCCAGGACCCAGGGGATTAATGATCATATTTCTATTCTACCAATTTTGAAACATAGGTCCTAAACGGTTAAATAAATACATTAATTTGTGTTGATGTTTTTAAAAAAATATATTTTTAACAGGTTTTCAGTATGTGTTAGATTTTAAAAGCATGTTAGTTTTAGAGGTCATTGTGCTTTAACAAATTTGCATTGTTAATTATTGCATTAATTATGGTAATAATTATTTAATTGTACAATATGGATGACTATAAAAGTATGGGAGAAGGTTTGTGTATTGTTCTGATGAAGTTCAGTTTGTTTGTGGATGAAAGCGCTAAATAAATGTTTTATTTTCAAAGTGGCAGTCCATTTTTACTAGCTTGCAATGGCACTATTTGTGTTCTTGTATAATATCAATAACACCCATGTAAGGAAAAATATAAATTTACTAGACTTCATAATATATTATTATATTTTATAACTATAAAACTTTAAGAGAAATCAGGTCATCCTTATCTTCATATTTAACTATAACCTGTGGTATCATAATGGTGTTTCTCCATAGAATCATTGCTCCTCTTCTTCTGCTTTTAAACATAAACTGTACCAGTGCTGTGAATTTATTTAGATTCCAAATGGAATTATCAGAATGTTTAAAATGAGTTTATTGAAGAAATACAACGTGTGCTTTACTGACTTTAGGATACTGTAGTACACTCTTTTCTTTGGGCTGTTTATTCCATTAATATTTAATGATAATAACATTAATTCTATGGTTAAGACAAGTGTGATTTAAATCTTTTATTACAAAGTTAATGACAATTTTAATACAAAATATAACACCTCATAAGATTTTTTATTATGTAAAGGATTATTTCAGGCATGAACAAGTGCAAAGAATTTACATATTTATCAATCAATTGTAAGTTTGTTTTGTAAATGAAAATCTGATGTTATAAGTCATTGTTTATTCATTACAGATAGGACCTCAGTTCCATCCTCAGAACCGATACGGCCATTTCCCAGCTCGTGCAAGCCAAAAACTCTCAGCTAAGAACCTACCCACAATGCCCCTCTCCTAGTTACTCCACATCTCGTTTGCTGTGTTCCTAGTCAGATGTCAGACATCTCTTTCAAAGCTAAGCAAACGATTGTTAATTTTATGACCATTTTTTCTTCAAAATTACTAAATTTTTAGTCAAGTTAGCCTTTTCTCACTGTCACCTATAACCTAAGCCTATTTCCTACCCTTTTCCTTTGTAATTAATTTTTTTACCTTTTTTGGTACTGTCCCTCTCTCCTGTCTTTGACAGGCCTTCCCTTTTTACTAGTGGCATTCTTTAAAATAACATCACTGGTATTTTCTCCCTTTTTTCTATAGACTAGCATTGTTACCTTACCATGTCAGACAAGGCTAAGTTGGGATTTAAACAAAGTGACAAGTGTGGATGTAAGATGCCTAAGTCAGATACACATGTCCGTTGTGTCTACTGTTTGGGCGTGGATCATATTAAAGCTGACTGTGGCATTTGTGCTAGTTTTAGTAATTGGACACTAGCAGAATGTAAGAATAAACTTTTTGTAAAAGGTTTACTCAAGACACCTTTCTCGGATGTTCTATCTGGGTCGGAGGTCTCACCCCTCCTAAGACCAAAAAACATAGGGAAAAACGGAGTCACTCGGTTTCTGCACCTTCGTCAGTTACAGAACTGAGTCAGCTCCATGCTTTGCCTGAACCCTAGGCGCAGACCTCTTCAGCACAAGGCTCTGTGTCCTCTCCCTCGGTGCTGACCATGATATTCACTCCTATTTTGTTGCCAACCATGGCACCACTGACTTCAGTGCCATCCTTGGTTCCCACATCGGCTCCGATGACTGTACATGCCTCAGTACCATCCCCGACAACTGTGCTGACAGTTTCTTTGGCTCCATGGGCTCCAAAACTTGAATACCTGCCAAGGACAAGATATTCTCCAACTTACAACCCTTTTTGGGGCATAGGTTTAGCCCCTTTCTAGAAAGACCTGATTCCCCTTCAGCAGCCTCCTTTAGATCCACTAGGAGTTTTTCTGAACTAGACCTAGTGCGGGTTGTGGACCAGCTTCTGGCAGCTAGGGGATTGCCCATTCCAGCTAGACCTTCCGTCCCTCCTGGCTTGGAATCTTTTATCACATCTTCCCCTGTTTATCCTCCTCCAGCTTCCACCCTGATCTTGGTACCAATGTCCACTTTGGTACATACTGTCTCTGCTCCAACAGCAGTGTTTCCCCTGTTGGTACCAACTACCCTTGCTGCATCGGCTCCGATGGAGCCAATGCTTTCTTGGAGTGGTGCTTGGACCGTCCATTCCTTGGTACCTAGTCCAGCACCTATTTTCTTGCTGGCACCATCTATGTCCACAGTTCCAATGGCTTCCAGTTCTCTCAGAACCCCTCACCTGGAGGTGGGGTCTTTGGGGTGGGGTGTGACCTTGGTTCCGAGGTTGCCACTCCAAGTTCCAGGTTCCCATCCCTCCTCGAGTGGGCCTGCTGTACAGGTGATGGAAAGGGTCCTTCATTCTGAAGGCTCACAGTCAGCACCAATGACATCAGTATCAGAAACCTCCCCTAGCATGCACCTCTCCAAACCCGCTATGTCGGGTTCCTGGGCATGGAAGTCACAAGAACTCCTTATGAAGGTAACTCCTTCTCTGGAGTCCTCCTCAGAAGATCCCACTGTAGAGCCACCCCGGATGAAACAGTGCAAGACGAAGCACCTTGATTTCCTGGAGGAATCTATCACAGAAGACACTAATTGTGATGAGGGGGAAGGGTCCCCATGTTCTCCAACAGATGACGTTTCATTCGGAGGCATTCTCAAAATCCTCAAACAGCGGGGGGGAATGGAAGTCCTCAAACCCTTCTTCTGAGGAATAGGTGTTCCTGCATGCCTTCTGTGCCCAGCCATCTACTTCCTCAGTGACCCCACCAGCAGATGACCTTGTTAAACTAATTGTGGAGCATGCCTGGAAGGCTCTGGACAATGTAGAACTTATCCCCGGGAGCCAGACAAAATTTTATCTACACCTGAAGACCAGCCCCACTGGTCCAAGCAGTTGACAGTTTGTTAGTTGTTGCTGAATCACCTACCAAGGGGAGAAAATGCTGAGAGGAGAAATGAACCACTTTTGATATTTTAAGTATTTTCTTCTGCTTTTTTGTCAAGAATTACTGCTTTGCCGCCTACATTTTGACATTTTCCAGCTTGCTAAAGTTTATATCTGTATTAGAAACAGTATTTAGAACACATCTAGAGCCTGTTTACTGCATTTCCTGTGTTGCACTTAATTTAAAATCGTTTTTTTTTCTCTTAAAACTGCATTTTACCTGACTTTGGCCTAGCACTCAAGTGTGGGATCATTTATTGCACTATTGTGATTATTTTGCTACTTGTGTATCTCTGCTACCTTTAAACTAAAAAAAAAAGAAAAAAAAAACAAAAAATCTTGCTTTTTTCCCACTTTCTTAAATTTAAGAAAGTTCAGTTACAGATCTGCTGTTCTGAACTTGTTTGTAAGTTTCTTGGAGGCCAGTGCTTGCTTGAACTAAAGGGAAGTCTCTGTATTCACCAGTGGCAGTGGTTAACACTGAACAGCCTGCCTGTCCCTGCAGGAGTGGTTACTGCCTAGAAGCTGTAGTTTTATTGGCCATTTTGGGTCAATTCGAAACTCCTTGATCTCTATCTCTTAAAACCCTGCTGCCTCGTGGTTTTGGCATCTTTCCAGGCTTGTTAGTTGTGGCTGAAGCACCTACCAAGGGGAGAAAACACTAAGAGGACAAAGGAGCCACTTTTGATATTTTAAGTATTTTCTTCTGTTTTTTGTCAAGAATTACTGCTTTGCCGCCTACTTTTCGGCATTTTGCAGCTTGCTAAAGTTTATATCTGTATTAGAAACAGTATTTAGACCACATCTAGAGCCTGTTTACTGCATTTCCTGTGTTGCACTTAATTTAAAATCATTTTTTTCTCTTAAACTGCATTTTACCTGACTTTGGCCTAAACCTCAAGTGTGGGGTCATGTACTGCACTGTTGTGATTATTTTGCTACTTGTGTATCTCTGCTACCTTTAAACTAAAACAAAAAAGAAAAAAACAGAAAAATCTTGCTTTTTTCCCACTTTCTGAAATTTAAGAAAGTTCAGTTACAGATCTGCTGTTCTGAACTGTTTGTAAGTTTATAGGAGGCCAGTGCTTGCTTGGACTAAAGGGAAGTCTCTGTGTTCACCAGTGGCAGTGGTTAACACTGAACAGCCTGCCTGTCCCTGTACGAGTGGTTACTGCCTAGAAACTGTAGCTTTATTGGCCATTTTGGGTCAAATCTAAACTCCTTGATCTCTGTCTCCTAAAACCCTGCTGCCTCATGGTTTTGACATCTTTCCAGGCTTGTTAGTTGTTGCTGAAGCACCTACCAAGGGGAGGAAACGCTGAGAGAAGAAAGGAGCCACTTTTGAGATTTTAAGTATTTTCTTCTGCTTTTTTGTCAAGAATTACTGCTTTGCTGCCTAGTTTTCGGCATTTTCCAAATTGCTAAAGTTTATATCTGTATTAGAAACAGTATTTACAACACATCTAGAGCCTGTTTACTGCATTTCCTGTGTTGCACTTAATTTAAAATCATTTTTTTTCTCTTAAAACTGCATTTTACCTGACTTTGGCCTAGCACTCAAGTGTGGGGACATTTATTGCACTGTTGTGATTATTTTTCTACTTGTGTATCTCTGCTACCTTTAAACTAAAAGAAAAAAGAAAACAAAAATCTTGCTTTTTTCCCACTTTCTTAAATTTAAGAAACTTCAGTTACAGATCTGCTGTTCTGAACTGTTTGTAAGTTTCTTGGAGTTCAGTGCTTGCTTGGACTAAAGGGAAGTCTCTGTGTTCACCAGTGGCAGTGGTTAACACTGAACAGCCTGCCTGTCCCTGTAGGAGTGGTTACTGCCTAGAAGCTGTAGTTTTATTGGCCATTTTGGGTCAATTCGAAACTCCTTGATCCCTACCTCTTAAAACCCTGCTGCCTCATGGTTTTGGCATCTTTCCAGGCTTGTTAGTTGTTGCTGAAGCACCTACCAAGGGGAGAAAACACTGAGAGGAGAAAGGAGCCACTTTTGAGATTTTAAGTATTTTCTTCTGCTTTTTTGTCAAGAATTACTGCTTTGCCGCCTACTTTTCAGAATTTTCCAGCTTGCTAAAGTTTATATCTGTATTAGAAACAGTATTTAGAACACATCTAGAACCTGTTTACTGCATTACCTGTGTTGCACTTAATTTAAAATTATTTTTTTCTCTTAAAACTGCATTTTACCTGACTTTGGCCTAGACCTCAAGTGTGGGGTCATTTATTTCACTTTTGTGATTATTTTGCTACTTGTGTATCTCTGCTACCTTTAAACTAAAACAAAAAAGAAAAAAAAACAAAAAAATCTTGCTTTTTTCCCACTTTCTGAAATTTAAGAAAGTTCAGTTACAGATCTGCTGTTCTGAACTGTTTGTAAGTTTCTTGGAGGACAGTGCTTGCTTGGGCTAAAGGGAAGTCTCTGTGTTCACCAGTGGCAGTGGTTAACACTGAACAGCCTGCCTGTCCCTGTAGGAATGGTTACTGCCTAGAAGCTGTAGTTTTAATGGCCATTTTGGGTCAATTCTAAACTCCTTGACCTCTATCTCTTAAAACCCTGCTGCCTCATGGTTTTGGGGTCTTTCCAGACTTGTTAGTTGTTGCTGAAGCACCTACCAAGGGGAGAAAACGCTGAGAGGAGAAAGGAGCCACTTTTGAGATTTTAAGTATTTTCTTCTGCTTTTTTGTCAAGAATTACTGCTTTGCTGCCTACTTTTCGGCATTTTCCAGCTTGCTAAAGTTTATATCTGTATTAGAAACAGTATTCAGAACACATCTAGAGCCTGTTTACTGCATTTCCTGTGTTGCACTTAATTTAAAATCGTTTTTTTCTCTTAAAACTGCATTTTACCTGACTTTGGCCTAGCACTCAAGTGTGGGGTCATTTATTGCACTGTTGTGATTATTTTGCTACTTGTGTATCTCTGCTACCTTTAAACTAGAAAAAAAAAATCTTGCTTTTTTTCCACTTTCTGAAATCTAAGAAAGTTCAGTGACAGATCTGCTGTTCTGAACTGTTTGTAAGTTTCTTGGAGGCCAGTGCTTGCTTGGACTAAAGGGAAGTCTCTGTGTTCACCAGTGGCAGTGGTTAACACTGAACAGCCTGATTGTCCCTGTAGGAGTGGTTACTGCCTAGAAGCTGTAGTTTTATTGGCCATTTTGGGTTAATTCTAAACTCCTTGATCTCTAGCTCTTAAAACCCTACTGCCTCATGGTTTTGGCATATTTCCAGGCTTGTTAGTTGTTGCTGAAGCACCTACCAAGGGGAGAAAATGCTGAGAGGAGAAATGAACCACTTTTGAGATTTTAATTATTTTCTTCTGCTTTTTTTGTCAAGAATTACTCCTTTGCCGCCTACTTTTCGGTCTTTTACAGCTTGCTAAAGTTTATATCTGTATTAGAAACAATATTTAGAATACATCTAGAGCCTGTTTACTGTATTTCCTGTGTTGCAATTAATTTAAAATAGTTTTTTCTCTTAAAACTGCATTTTACCTGTCTTTGGCCTAGCACTCAAGTGTGGGGTCATTTATTGCACTGTTGTGATTATTTTGCTACTTGTGTATCTCTGCTACCTTTAAACTAAAACAAACAAAAAAAAAAAAAATCTTGCTTTTTTCCCACTTTCTGAAATTTAAGAAAGTTCAGTTACAGATTTGCTGTTCTGAACTGTTTGTAAGTTTCTTGGAGGCTAGTGCTTGCTTGGACTAAAGGGAAGTCTCTGTGGTCACCAGTGGCAGTGGTTAGCACTGAACAGCCTGCCTGTCCCTGTAGGAGTGGTTACTGCCTTGAAGCTGTAGTTTTATTGGCTATTTTGGGTCATTTCTAAACTCCTTGATCTCTATCTCTTAAAACCCTCCAACCCTCTTTTAGTGCGGTCTTGCATACAGAGCAGCATCAGGCAGCACCGCTTAAAGAAGCTTAAACTACTCCTGGCTCCACAAAGTCTACTTTTCACTTTTTCCCTTAGAACAGCTCTAAATCTCAAATTAAGCACTCTATTCTCATTCTAAAGCCCTGCACTTGTTCGTATAAGTAATCTCATAGGTAGACACAAACTAAAGCACTACATCCTCTTATACTCCTTCAAAGGTTCATAGGTTCATAGGTTCATAGGTTCATACTAGGCTATCTGACCTAGGGCATTTATAAGCCTAGCCAGAGTGTGTTTGGCTTTCGCCACCCATTTTAAATTAATTTTGCTATGCCTTTTTTTGAGGTTAGTATACTGTGCCTCTGTCTAACAGTGACACAGAAGTGATAGCCGGGGTAAACCTATGATCTCCCATCCACTCATCAAGATTCCTCTTGAAGAGAGTCAATGTGGGACTCTGTCTAACCTGGACTGGGATTTTATTCCAAAGTGAAGGGAGCCTCTGGGTTATGAATCTGTCCCTCCAGCATGTCCTATTTATTTCAGTGCTGAGGTTCAAGTCTCTCGAGCGCATAGCTCGATGGGATTTGGATTTTCTGAGGTGCAGCATGTCCATTAATTCTGGGTTGGACATGGCTTTATACGTCAGGCACAGATCGCCTCTGAGCAGGCGGTATGCCACTGAGTAGAGCTGGAGTTTCTTTAACCGGGCAGCATATGGCATCTTTTTGAGCCCTTTGATCCTCTTGGTGAGGTACATTTGGGGTCTTTCCAGTTGCTGCAGGTGTCTGGTAAGGTACATCCCAAAAGGGGCATTGTACTCAATTATGGGCCTGATGAGGGATGAGTAAAGAGGTACGATGACCTCCCCTGATCTAGATGTGAATCCCTTCATGATTAGGTGGGCTATATAAAATGTTTTTCTAACCACTTTGGCCACGTGGTTGTCAAATGAGAGATTGCTATCAACTTGGGTCCCCAGGTCCCTAATGACTTCTTCTGTACTTAATGGATTACCACCTATGTGGTAATTTGTGGGCACTTTGTTTTTGCCAAAGGGGATGCCTATACACTTTTTGGCGTTTAGCTTGAGGCCATGGCTCTGGCACCAGTTTTCTGTTTCTATGAGGCCCTTTTGGAGGATGCTTGTGTCGGCTGGAGAGTTGATTATGACGCCCAGTTTGCAGTCATGTGTGAACTTGGTCAGCCACAGTCCTTCCGTGTTGGCCTGTACCGCCGAGAAATATATACCGAACAAGAGAGGTCCCAGGACTGAGCCTTGTGGGACGCCACTTGTAACTGGTTTGGAGTCTGACATGGCTCCAGCAATTCTAACCATATGGGTTCTGTCCTTGAGCCAGTTTGCAACCCATCTAGTGACATAGGGGTTTATATTTAAGCTGGTGAGCTTATCTATAATGCCCGAGTGGGGTATTGTATCGAAGGCTTTTGCGAGGTCCAGGTAGGCTGTGTGGACCACCTTCCCTTCGTCAATGGCCTTGGTGACTGTTTCAAAGAAATTGACCAGGTTTAAGAGGCAGGATCTGCCCTTAACAAAGCCAAACTGTGTAGGATCCAGTGTCTGTAGGTCCCCAATATCTTTATTTATGAGGTCCATGATGATCCTTTCCATAGCTTTGCAGACCAAGCTAGTCAGGCTTATGGGGCGATAGTTTCCAGGATCCGTTGAGGCACCACCTTTGTGGAGAGGGACCACTGTTGCTGTACGCCACTCTTTGGGTACATATCCTGTAGTAAGGCTAAGATTGAACAGTAGTTTTATGTTTGGGTTTAGCTCTTCTTGGAGTTCATGTAGGCAGCCGGGACATCATCTGGTCCCATTGATGCTGTGTTTTTGCTTTGGAGAGGGCGGCTCTTACCTGAGCATCTGAGATGTCAGGGGCAGCACTCTGTTGGGATAGATATTTGCCCTTTGGTGGGGAGAGGGAGAAGTTTGCACTGAACCTGTCAGCTAGGATGTTGGCAATGTCTGTGGGCTTGGTGTATTTTTGTCATTTTGGACTAATTCTGAGCATATCTGGGAATTCCCACCCAGGTTCCTAACATAACTAAAGAAAGCCTTGTGATTATCCTTAGTGTCCTGTGCAATATTTCTCTCGAAGCTGGCCTTAGACGATTTTATGAGTGCCCGTAGTTTTTTGCTAATACTGATCAGAGATGCCTTCCCTTTTTGGGATTTTGCTCTATCATGTAGTAGCTTCCTCCTTCTATTGTATAGTTTGTTTATGGCTGGGGTCCACCAGACAGGACGTCTGCCTTTGGAGGATTGGGTCTTGGTTTTATTTGGGATTCCATGATCCATGCATTCCTGAAGGTGTTCATAGAATGCGTTTATAAAGGATTCTGTGGTCTGGGCCATATTTTCCATAGGCCCGGGGGCTTTGAAGGATTTCGCCTCGTTTTGAGGTGTGTGAAATTTGCTTTAGAGAAGTTTTTCACTGTGGTTTTCTGGGCAGGGGGTGGGGTCGGGATGTAAATATCCAGTGAGATTAGTTTATGGTCTGATCTTACCAGTGAGGGATACACTTCTGGTCTGGAGCATAGTGCCCCCATGTTGGTGATGATCAGGTCCAGTATGTTTTCCCCTCTTGTGGGAGTGGTAACAAGTTGTTCCATAGCATTTGAGTTTATAAATTCTAGGAACCTTTGGGCTAGGGTGTTGGAGCTAGAGTAATGCTCCCAGTCTATGTTTGGGTAGTTGAAGTCGCTCAATATAATGGTGTTTGGAGAGACCTTCATATTTTCCAGTATTCTCAGGAAGGCCAAGTGGGGTTCCTGTGTTTGGGAGGGTGGTCTGTAGCTGGCTATAAACTGGAAGGCAGTTTTACCCACAGTTAGTTGCACATGGATAGTCTCTGATGCTTCGTGCTGTGCCACCAACTTGGAGGTGTGGGTATCTTTGACGAATATTGATACTCCCCCTCCTTTTGTGGTTCGGTCCAGGTTTTGGGGCCAAAAAGCATGGTATGAGGTATAACCTGGTAGTGCTGGGGTGCTCTTGGGAGCCTTGAACCAGGTTTCTGTTACTGCACAGATATCGATGTTCTCCATGCTAAGGAGAGTTTCGAGTGCGTGCATCTTGAGGTTTAGACTTCTGGCATTGAGTAGCATTACTCTTAGTTTCTTATCCCTTGTGATACCTATGGAGGTGGGTTTGTCTTTTGAGCCTTGCCTAAAAAAGGCACTATGGGGTAGCAAGAGCCTTTGCCAATATCCAAAGCCCAGGGTGACAGGTGCAAGCCGTCCCTAGCGAAGCATCGTGGCTTGTCGAGCATGTCATCCCAGGCTGACAGGCATTGATCCCCTTTGAATGACACCAACACTTAAGCCAATTGTTGAAAGTGATCATCTTGTCTTCATATTGTGGCATCATTCTTGGTGAGGGTAAGATGCTACTCAAGGTCAGGGTCACATGCCTGGGCTACATGCTCAGAGAGCTCCTCTATGTCTCTTTTCATGTAGTCCAGGGAGGTACGTCTCAGGTCATTCACACCAGCATGGAGAATGACTGAGTCATATTTGTACTTGCCTTGGAGTGACCTGAGTGCTTGTGTTATGTGACGGATCCTAGCGCCCGACAGGCAGCTCACCGTGACCTTCTCCTTGTTCAGCCTGGTGAGCGGGACGTCAGTGTGCCTGACGATAGAGTCACCTATTACAAGTGTATCAGGTGTGTTGTTTAGCCTTAAGGGCTGTGACTGTTTGGCACACTGTCTTTGTGAGCTATGTGTTGCATGTGTTTTGTTTTGGGGTAGCGGTTGCTTGGGTGTCTGCTTTGGAGGTCTCTGCTGCTTAGGCAGATTTTTATTTAGAGCCTCCGAGTATGATTTTGTGTGTTTATGTGTTTGGTTTGTTGTCGTGGTAGGTCTATGTGAGACTGGAATTGTAGTGAGTATGGTTTCCTTCTCCTCCTGACTGGTTACGCCAGTACTGAGTTGAGAGAGCTTAGCCTCCATTTTGGCTATATGGTTGCATCTCTCAAATGTGTTGGAATTTGTTGGGAGGAGGAGAGGGTTGTCTGTGTACATGAGGCAGTTATAACATTGCCTCAAGATTCCCAGATTCACCAGCTGGACCGGAGAGGAGATTGATAACTGACCTTTGGACATGCTAGAATAGTATTGGGAATTCCTTTATAATTGAAAAAAAGGGCCAATGGGGAACAAGGTACTCAAGGGGAGTTTGTGAGAGTGTAGTGCTTTTAATTTTTTAGAGCTGACTTATATAATTGCTTTAGTGAGCAAGTGCCAGGTAACTTAAATGCAATGTGTTACAGGTAACTTAAATGCAAAAACGACAAACAGTAACTTTCTTTCAAGTGAAACAAGTAAATAAGTACAGTAAGCAATGCAGATATCACTAGGGATCCACAGAAGTGCTAAAAGGCCGCGTTTTAGTTGGAATTAGCGTTTCAGGTAAATAAACAAACAACAAGCATACAAATAAAACTAGATTCAGCAGGCCTGGATCTAGTCTATGCTACATCAAACAAGGTGTACCAATTTCAGTAAGAAACAGTTAGAATATGCAGGCACTGTAAGCCTCTAACCAGAAATTCCCTGCTCAGAAGGGCAGAGTCCAGCCTCTCCTCCCACAAGAGTGCAGACCGCAATCCTTCTTAACTTAAAATAACTGGCCTGATGCCCAAGTGCTTAAACCAGAACTAATACACTTTTAGAATAACAGACACTGAGCTCTCAATCAGCAGTTCCCAACTTAGAAGGATGTAAGCTACCTGTCCTGCCACCACAGTGCAGGCCACAAACCTTCCTAATGTAAAACAACTGGTCTGAAGCCCAAGTGCTTAATCCAAAAGACTTAGAAATGATAGCTACACTTTAATCAAGTTACTACCAGCAGTAATAAATACAACTGAATACTTTAAAGAATGCCTGGATTAGTGCTCAAGTTATACAAACAAAGCTAGATTCAGCACTTGCTCCCTATTGGTTCTTTCTGATCAGTCAATAAGTAGTTCCCTATATTATTCAGGCATGTTCAAAGGTCAGTTTCGAGTTTTCTCTCCAGTCCAGCTGGTGAATCTGGGAATCTTGAGGCTATGTTACAACTGCCTTATGTATACAGACCACACTCTCCTCCTCCCAACAAGCTCAAATATATGTGAGAGATGCAACTATATAGCCAAACTAAAGGCTAAGCTCTCTCAACCCAGTACTGGCACAGCCTGTCAGGAGGAGAAGGTAACCACACACACCACAAATCCAGCCTCACATAGACATATCGCATCAGCAAACCAAACACATAAACACACAAAAACATACTCAGAGGCTCTAAATAAAAATCTTCCTAAGCAGCAGAGACCTCCCAAGCAGACATCCAAGCAACACCTACCATGAAACAATATCCACGTAGCACATAACTCACAAAGTCAGTGTGCCACACAGTCACAGCCCTTAAGGCTAAACAACACACCTAATACACTTGTAATAGGTGACTCTATTGTCAGACACACTGACGTCCCACTCACCAGGCTGAACAAGGAGAAGGTCACTGTAAGCTGCCTGTCGGGTGCCAAGATCCGCCACATAACACAAGCAGTCGGGTCACTCCAAAGCAAGTACAAGTATGACTCCGCCATTGTCCATGCTGGTGTGAATGACCTGAGACGTACCTCCCTGGACTACATGAAAAAAAGATGTACAAGAGCTCTTTGATCATGTAGCCCAGGCCGGTATGACCCTGCCCTTGAATAGCATCTTACCCTCACCAAGAATGATGCCACAGTATAAAGACAAAATGATCAATTTTAACAATTGGCTAAAGTATTGGTGTCATTCAAAGGGTATCCAGTGTCTGTCAGCCTGGCATGACATGCTCGACAAGTCACATTGCTTTGCTAGGGACTGCTTGCACCTGCCACCCCTGGGTTTTCGAATACTGGCTATGGCTCTTGCCTCCCCCATAGTGCCTTTTTTAGGCAAGGCTCAAAAGACAAACCCACCCCCATAGACAACACAAAGAAAAAAACCTAAGGGTAATGCTGCTCAGCGCCAGAAGTCTAAACCTCAAGATGCACGCACTCGAGACTCTCCTCAGTATGCAGAATATCGACATCTGTGCAGTAACAGAAACCTGGTTCAAGGCTCCCAAGAGCACCCCAGCACTACGAGGCTATACTTCATAGCATGCTTGGGAAAACTACTCAAGCCCAAACACCCTAGCCCAACAGTTCCTAGAATTTATAAACTGAAATGCTATGGAACAAGTGGTCACCACTCCCACAAGAGGGGAAAACATACTGGATCTGGTCATCACCAACATGGGGTCACTATGTTCCACACCAGAGGTATACCCCTCATTTGTAAGATCAGACCATAAACAAATCTCACTGGACATCCATATTCCGTCCCCACCCCCAGCCAAGGAAACCACAGTGAAGAACTTCTCAAAAGCAAACTTCACACTTCTCAAAACTGAGGTGGAATCCTTCAAAGCCCCCGGGCCAGTGGACAATATGGCCCAAAATGCAGAATCCTTTACAAAAGCATTCTATGCACACCTACAGGAATGCATGGAGCATGCTATCCCAAATAACACTAAGACTCACTCCTCCAAAGGCAGGAGACCTGTCTGGTGTACCCCGGCCATAAATAAGCTATACAACAGAAGGAGAAAGCTACTACATGACAGAGCAAAATCCCAAAAAGGGAAGGCGTCACTGATCAGTACTAGCAAGAAACTACGATCCCTCATAAAATCTTTTAAGGCCAGCTTTGAAAGAAAAATTGCACAAGACACTAAAGATAATCACAAGACCTTCTTTAGTTATGTCAGAAACCTGGGAGGCAACTCCCAGATATGCTCTGAGTTAGTGCAAAATGACAAAAAAATTCACTGAACCCATAGACATTGCCAACATCCTGGCAGAAAGGTTCAGTGCAAACCCCCCCCCCCCACTCCCACCGCAGAAGAGCAAATGTCTATCCCAACAGAGTGTAGCCTTTCTGAGATCACAGATGCACAGGTGAGAGCTGCCCTCTCCAAAGCTAAAAACACAGCATCAATGGGACCAGACGGTGTCCCGGGCTGCATCTTACATGAGCTCCAAGAAGAACTAAACCCTCATATAAAGTCACTGTTCAATCTCAGCCTTACTACAGGATATGATCCCAAGGAATGGCGTACAGCAACAGTGGTCCCACTCCACAAAGGTGGTGCCACAACAGACCCCGGAAACTATCGCCCTATAAGCCTGATTAGCCTGGTCTGCAAAACTATGGAACGTATCATCATGGAAATCATAAACAAAGACATTGGGAACCTCCAGACACTGGATCCTACCCAATTCGGCTTCGTTAAGGGCAGATCTTGCCTCTTGAACCTGGTCAACTTCTTTGAAACAGTTACCAAAGCCATTGATGAAGGGAAGGTAGTCCGCACAGCCTACCTGGACCTCACAAAGGCCTTTGACACAATACCCCACTCGGGCATCATAAATAAGCTCACCAGCTTAAATATTAACCCCTATGTCACAAGATGGGTTACAAACTGGCTCAGGGATAGAACCCACATGGGCAGAATAGCAAGTGCCAGGTCAGACTCTAAACCAGTTACAAGTGGTGTCCTACAAGGCTCAGTCCTGGGACCTCTCTTGTTCGGCATATATTTCTCCGAGGTACAGGCTAACACGGGTGGACTATGGCTGACCAAGTTCGCAGATGACTGCAAACTGGGTGCTATAATCGACTCTCCAACTGACACAAGCATCCTCCAAAAGGGTCTCACAGAGATGGATAACTGGTGCCAGAGCAATGGCCTAAAGCTAAATGCCAAAAAGTGCATAGTCATCCCCTTTGGAAAAAACAAAGTTCCCACAAATTACCACATAGGTGGTAATCCATTAAGTATGGAAGAAGTAATTAGGGACTTGGGGACCCAAGTAGATAGCAATCTCTCCTTTGACAATCACATTGCCAAAGTGGTTAGAAAGACCTTCTATATAGCCCACCTTATCATGAAAGGATTCGCATCTAGATCAAGAGAGGTCATTGTGCCCCTCTACTCATCACTTATCAGGTCCATAATTGAGTACAATGCCCCGTTTGGGATGTACCTTACCCGACACCTTCAGCAACTGGAAAGACCCCAAAAGTATCTCACCAAGAGGATCAAGGGGCTCAAACAGATATCCTATGCAGTTCGGCTAAAGAAACTCCAGCTCTACTCAGTTGCGTACCGCCTACTCAGAGGCGATCTGTGTCTGACGTATAAAGCCATGTCCAACCCAGAATTAATGGACATGCTTCACCTCAGGAAATCTAAATCCCTTAGAGCTACATGCTCCGGGGACCTGAACCTCAGCACAGAAATAAATAGGACATGCTGGAGGGACAGATTCATATCCCAGAGGCTCCCCTCACTCTGGCACAAAATCCCAATCCATGTCAGGCAGAGCCCCTCACTGACCCTCTTCAAGAAAAATCTTGACAAATGGATGGGAGATCGTAAGTTTATCCCTGGGATCTCTTCTGTGTCGCTGCTTGACAGAGGTACAGTAAACAAACCTTAAAAGGGCTACCTTCTGTGACCTACTATACAAAGGCACAGTCAACTAATCTAAAAGGGTGGCGAAAGCCAAACATACTCTGGCTAGGCTTATAAATTCTCTAGGGCAGATAGCCTAGTATGAACCTATGAACCTATGATTCTATGGTCATGGTGATGGCCACCAAGAGGGAACTGGCAGAAGATAGTTCTACTGTCCATCTTCCAAACAGGGAGTCCCAGACCATGGACAGACTTGGGAAGCGGACCTATGCTTCAGCGACCTTCACCATTCGGTCACTGAATTATCTGGCACACTTGACTTGCCTCCAAAGAGACCTAATTTCCAAAATGTCTTCCTCTTTGGTGTGGGTACTGCCTGATGAGGTGTGTGACACTGTCATCTCACAGTGAGCTACCCTTGACTCCATCTCGAACTACTCGATGCATTTGATATCTCACACCACCGAGGGGGCAGCTCGAGCTGCCGCATCTGGTGTCATGAGACGTAATGCTTGGATGCGGTTGTGTGACTTTGCAGACCCCCTTAAATATTCCTTATCAATGCACCTGTCGATGAGTCTGCACTTTTTGGACTCAAGGTATGAGACACACTTGCACATAGTGAGAAACATGGAAAGACCTTGTCTGCTGTGGGCATATGCTTTTCCAACCCCTAGAGGTCCTACTCCAGGAACCAGAAGGGAGGAGAGATGTGGATCAAGAAATTGCAAGGATCCTTTTGTGACACTAGTGGTGAACAATCCTCCCGGGGCAGAGGGGGCAACTCATACGGAAGATGCCCCTTTCGGGGTAGAGGGGTCCATGTAACCAGGGTGCCAGAGATTCTTTCTCTGGCAGACCCTACCAGTGCTCCTGAGCAGCAGCCTAATTGCATTCCTCTGGAAGCAGTCGGGGGTTGTTTTTCTCTGCATCTACCAGCCTGGCATTTTATTACTACCGATGTTTGGATGCAGAGAATAATATCCAGAGGCTACCAAATACCATTCAATTTAACTCCCAGACCCATCAAATGAATCCCCAGTGTACCACCCAATCAGAGGGAATTAGCAGCCTTAGAAATAGAAAAGCTGCTAAGAAAAAGAGTCATCCAACCAGTACCACCAGACCAGACAGGATCCGAGTTTTACTCAAAGTTCTTTTTAGTGCCAAAAAAGACAGGGGACTGGAGACCAATCCTGGATTTCAGCCTACTGAACAAATTTATCAAACTTCAAAAATTCCAGATGGTCACAGTACAGTCCATTCTTCCCTTCCTAGGGAGGGACAATTGGATGTGCTCTATAGACCTACAGGATGTGTACTACCACATAAAGATGGATCACCGCTCCCAGAGGTTTCTCCCCTTCTGGCTGGGAGCCAATCACTACCAGTTCAGGGCGTTGCCATTCAGTCTTTCGACAGCCCCCTGAGTGTTCACCAAATATATGGCAGTTGTGGTATCTCATCTTCGACTACAAGGATTCCAGGTGTTTCCCTGTCTTGATAATTACAGTCAACAAAAACAAATCTCAGATGTCCCCAATGAAGACACTGAAATTTATTGGAGCGGTCTTCGACACAACATCCTATCAAGCTTCTCTCCCCACCTCACAGGCTTTTGAAAATAAGACACTAAATTCAAGACCTTCTTCCTCACACATATGCACCAGCATGTCTTGTACTGCAACACTTGGGCTCCATGGCAGCTGCCATTATGTTAGTACCACTGGCAAGACTGCACATAAGAATCCTGCAGTGGCTCCTTTCTGCACAATGGTCATTGTTAACCCACCCACTCAACCACATGATACGCCTTACAAACCATTGCAAGGAAGAGATGCTATGGTGGATGAAGTCACAAACAAATCTTTGGTGTTGACCATTCTGTCTTCCCCAACCCACGGCCACAGTGACCACGGATGCTTCACTGTTAGGGTGGGGGACATTTCCAGGGAAAGACTGTCCAAGGCACCTGGACCCCCATCAAGGCCAACTTGCACATAAATGTCCTGGAACTAAGGGCAGTTCTCTTAGCATTGCAAGCATTCCATGCATCCCTACCCTTGGGGACCATTGCAATTCAGTCAGACAACATGTCAGTCATCTGGTATATCATCAAACAAGGCAGAACCAGATCTTACCCCCTGTGTTGGGAAACCATGAGGATTTGGCACTAGGTGATAGCTTCCAACCGCTTTCTTATAGCAATGCACATTCCTGGGAGTTCCAACCTTATTGCAGACAATCTGAGCAGGAACATCCTGATGCCTCACGAGTGGTCACTCAACCCTGTAATAGCAGATTGGATCTTCCAACACTGGGGCAAGCGCCTTACTGTGACCTGTTTGCTTCCCCTCTAAACTACAAATGCAGAAGCTATTTTGTCTTGCTCTCCCCTCATGAGGTACCACCAAGGGATGCTCTAACACACGATTGGCCCCTGGGTCTTCTGTATGCCTTTCCCCCATTTCCCCTCATTCCAAAATTTCTCCAGAAAGCTCAGAGGTTGAAAAGCAAAGTGATCCTCATTGCTCCCTACTACCCACATCAAGTCTGGTTCCCATTTTTATGGCCTCATCTGATTCACAGCCTATGGATCCTAGATCATTCCCAGGACCTGTTATCTCATCCTCAGGGACTGATTCATCTGAACCTGTACAGTCTCAAGCTCACGGCTTGGTTCCTCCACTTCCAATGATTGCCAAGCTGCCTGACATCCCATCTCCTGTTCGTGAAATTCTTCTGGCCTCACACAAACCTTCCACTAGAAAGGTATATTCTAGTAAATGCACTAGGTTCTCTTTTTGGGCCAAAGACCAGAACTTAGACCCTTTCTCTATGCCTATTCAAAAGATCCTACAATACCTGACTACTCTTTTACATGCAGGAGCCTCAGCTTCAACAATCACTGTACATTTAGCAGCTATCACCAATTTTCATAATGGTCTTGATAATTCTTCAGTTATGTCACACAGCTTATGCAAGACCTTTTTGAAGAGAGTATTACATGTTAAACCTCCTGTCAAGCCTCCCTTAGAACTCTGGGACTTGACTCTGGTGCTTCAGTCTCTCACAGGTTCTCCCTTCGAGCCCTTTGATTCATGTGAATTGAAATTTTTGTCATGGAAACCATACTTCTAGTAGCACTCACTTCAGCAAGAAGAGTATCTAAGCTGCAGGCCTTGAGTGTCAAGAGTCCTTACTTGATCTTCCACATGGATAGAGTGTCCCTTCATGCTGACCCTTATTTCCTGCCCAAGGTCATTTCTGGCTTTTCCATTAACCAATCTATTGACCTGCCAGTTTTCTTCCCAAGGCATTCTAATAGAGGGGAGTACCTTTTGCACACCCTTGATGTGCACCGGCAGCTTTGTTGTTATTTGGACAGGACTAAATCTTTCAGGAAAACAGACCAATTGTTTGTGGCCTTTGCAGGACCCAGATTGGGTAAACCTGTTTCCAAAGTGACTTCATCCTCTTGGCTTAGAAACGTCATTACCTTTATCTACCAACAGAATAAGCTATCCTTACCTTCCAGAATAAAGGCTCATTCTACTAGATCTATGGCTACTTCTGTAGCTTTTCACTCCAGAGCTTCTATGGATGATATATGTGCAGCAGCCACTTGGGCAAGACCTCATACCTTTATATCTCATTAGAAATTGGATTTGGCCTCCAGGGGACGAGCATCTTTTGGTTCTATGGTGCTCAGGAATATCCTTCCTTAGAGCCACCCAGGACTCAAGTAGCTGGGGACTCAGTCCTATCTGTAATGAATAAACAAAGATTTACAACATCAGATAAAGAAGTTATGTCTTACCATAATGTTCCATCTGTGTTGTAGATCTTTGTTCATTCATTAATTCCCGCCCTCCTTCCCCCTGCCTGGACTCCTGGTGGACTTTAGGAACTCCTGGTTAGGGTATTTCTCAGACAGAGCCTCCTACTATTTTTTTCTATTACTACATCTTTTACCTAGGGTGGAAAAACTCAATCTGGAGTAACTAGGAGAGGGGCATTGTGGGTAGGTTCTTAGCTGAGAGTTTATGGTTTGCGTGAGCTGGGAAGTGGCCGTATCAGTTCCGAGGATAGAACCGAGGTCCTATCTGTAATGAATGAACAAAGAACTAGAACACAGATGGAACGTTATGGTAAGACATAACTTCTTTTTATTCAAATTCTTAATCTATAAGAACAAAAAAAAATAAAAAATAAAAAAAACTTACTGGACTATCCCTCTCTATCTAACTAACCTAAAGCTTTAGCACAGAATGATTCATACTGTAACAGAGCTCTGCAGTATATTCTCTGAAGAAATTAATGTAATATTCCCATAATAATAATAATAATATTTATTATTATTACTCTGATGTCTATAAATTTAAATCTGTATCATTGGATACAAATCGATTCTCTTTTTTTTTGCTCAGAAACAATTTCTGTTGCATTGTTTGTAGTGAGAATAATCTTACTGAAGTTTCATGCTGGTTAACAGAAGTCTAGAAATGTTTAAGCATAATGTCACAAAACTAAATATCATACATTTATTTTTCTTTTTTTTCATTTTTTTCTTCCTTCTTTGCATTTCAAAGGAAGTCTACACACCACAGCCTATATGCCCATCCATCACTTACAACAAAGGCATCTGAAAATAAACCATCCCTCCACAATCTCCCCCATTCCTTTCACATTCCCTCTCCATCTCTGTTTCAATGCATATACTCCTCCCCTTTTTTAAAAAACAATTAGAGCCATGCCACCACAAAGCACTCTGCTCTTCATGTGAGCAGAGAGTTGGAGTTCATAGAGATCTTTATCTCTCCCACAACAGATGCAGAAAGACATACAAGAAGAGGTTCTTGTGCTGTTATTTTCTTTTAATTTCTTATTCCAACCAGCCTTTTCTACTAGTACAAAGAGTAATAACATCCCTCACTTTGCCGGCCACAAGACAGGTCCAACCTCCTAAATCCACAAATCCCCAAGGACAAATCCACCTTTAACTAACAAAAAAACATATTCCTTATTGTTTTAACAAGAAGAACATAATAAAATGAAGATACAGGTGCACACTAAAAAGGAGTTGATCACAGTAAGTAGGAATGTAAATAACTATCTGTCAGGTATGCATTAATAGATCTACATGCTATAGGAAATTGTTGAGGTACACAGAGACAACAATAAGCAAATGTGAGTAGATACTGACTGTTATGAGAAGATATGGACATATGCCGATGCAGGATTACATATACTATACACCAAACTTAACAAGTACTGGCACTATTGCAGAGTTGCTATTTCTTGGAGGTTAAATCTGATGCTACTGCAAAACATAGGGGCCAAGGAAAATTCTGAGGTACTAATTATTTTGTTATTTACATTGCCTCAAGGTGAAAACATTCCATTAGGTGGGTTGCATTTAAAACCCTGGTTTGAGATATCCTAACTAGCAAAGCAAAGTGTATTAAATTATTTTGACTGAGACATGCTTCTAGTTTTGAAAACCATACTGTCCAAAAAGATAAGGAGCTTCAATGAAAATTTGGCTAAGATAAATTCTCATCATTGACTGCTGTACAGCATGAACTCATACCATTGCATTCTTCCAATATCTTGCTTTCCAAATAACATATTTATGAAATATGCTAAGTAAACAACTGCCAAATTAAAACTGCTGGCTAGTCTTTAAAAATTAAACCACAGCTTAAAACACAGGGAGAGGAAAACTCAAAAAAGCTGCCAAGACTATGACATCTGTAAAACATGTTCAAAGATCAAACAATCTAGCCCCTGTTTTTCTACCCAGACACCAACACACCAGACCCATTTGACATATAACAAAGAGTCAGCTCAACCCAGCTACAGTGAGACAGCACTGACAGCCACCAACATACTGAATTTCAGTCAGGTATAAAATTAATTTTCTCCTCTTTCACTTGTCAACTTCAATGATTCAGCCACCATTCACATCAGCACTGTACAAGTGGAGTACACCCCATCGTCACCACAACAAACCAAAAACAAAATCTTCCTGGGGTTCCACCCTTCAATGATAGACTGACAAAAGCTAACAAAAGTCTAACTTCATTGCCATAACTGACAGACACCATACATTTTTCTCCTCTTTCTTTCCCCTCCTTTTTCTTTCTATAGTTCTAAACAAGTCTGCATTCTCCGGTTTGTCAGTTCATCTATTTTTAATAAAATGACTGTGAGGAAACATAGTCTCTTTTTCCACATTTATTTTTTTTCCCCATCACTGACTTCATGTATAGATTCCCCCTCTTATTTTTTATAACCTCTAGCTGTATTAGAAAGTCATTGAGATGGAGTTCAGAGTTATAATACTATGAAATGTTATTTCTCTTGTGAAAACATGGGAAGACAAAACGAGAGAAAAGTTTTAATGCTTTTCTCTTTGGCTTACCTACTGATAACATGGAAATAGCAGGTGTACACTAAGTTAGCCTTCCCTTTGAGTAACAAGATAAGGTCATCTTCTTAACTGTATAAAACCTTAAAGACATGAATTTTTCATTCATAACTTCAAGGAAAGGAAGCATCAGCAGGAAGCATCAGCAAAACATTTAAGATTTCCGCATTCATAATACATATTCAAAAGTTAAATAATTTCTCCCCAGTTTTACTAATTAACCATAAACATAATAAATCAGCATAGAATATAAAGAAAAAAATAATTTAACCCAATAGTAGTGACATAGAACTGTTAGTTGCCAATATGTAGAATTTTAGTTGGGTTAGAAAACTCCCCCTTCTTTCTATATATCATAAATTATTTATAACATTACAAATTCAATCATTATTCTTGTTAGAAGTATTTAGTAGATTTTAATCTTTCTATTTTTACTTTACTCTACATTTAATATTATGTCACTTATGTAATAAATAGTAAAGGCATTTAACTTGTTAATAATAATGAGTATGTTTAAAGCAAGGAAAAGCATATCTTTTTTTTCTTTTAGAAGAAAAGAGAAATTATTATATTAGAAGTAAATTATTTTTTTTTTACTTGGGGATTTACATCTCAAGTGTAGATTAAAAATTAACACTGGATACAAGACTAAGATCATAAGAATTTTTCTTCATATCAGTTCAGGTATTCTTTTCTGAGGATCTCTTCAGTGTTGCAGCAGTCCAGTCCATATCTTCAGTGGATGATATTAGGTTATTGTTTTTAACTATTGAATAGCCTGATACCATTTGGTAGGCGAATCCTTATTTTTGCTGGAAAGACTATTCAAATCTTAAATATGACAACCTAATTTCAAAGGTGTTATTTCTATGCTGATTTTAAAACCAGTCCCTTGTCAGTAAAGGAATAGAATTTTATAAATATAGACCTTGGTGGTGAATTTTTGGATGCTGGTTTATGACTGGCTCTCTGAGCTCTCTCTATTCCATAAGACAATCTTTCTTTCAGATTCAGGAATTTAGGTATCCATTTTGAAATTATTGTAATCGTGTCTTTTCCCTCCATTTTTTCAGGCAGACTGAAAATCCTTCTTCCTCTGTTCTCAAGATCATCTAATTTCTGAATTAATCAAAAGTTCTGTGTTAGTAAAAAGTCTGTTTGTGTTTTTCCTTCTTCTTTGAGTCTCTTTTCCATACCATTTAAAGCTGTTTCAATATCTGATATTTTAGTTTTCTGTTGCTGTATCATCTCTTTAGTATCTCAGATTGTTTAATACTGTTTTATATTAAATTTTCACGGTTTTCTTGGAATACATCCATCTTTTGGGTTTATTCTTGGAGTGCAGACATTACTTGTTGAAAATCTTTCTTCACAGTGGAGTCTGCATTGGAATACTTTGTTATTCATTTTCTTTGGTGGCTGGAAAGCTTTCAGAGTAATTTGTTAGGAAAATTTAAGGTATCCTCACAGTTTTTTGTAGTGTATATTATTGAAGTTAAATGAAGAGGTTTATGCAAAATGTTGCTCTTTAATTTGATTTTTTCTTGTGAATTTTAGTATAGATTACATAATTCTGAAAATCTGCTGTTTTCAGTTAGCCATATAAGCTCTGCCCCCACCCCACGAATACTAGGTGCTTTTCTGAGGTTATAATACTCATATTTATCTTTGGAGAGGGCCTTGTGCCTAGGAGTTTCTTATACATTTTTACATTTCCACGATTGACTCAAGAACAAGCAGAGACTTTGTTGGCACAAATCAGGAGGAAAGATATGGACAGGGTTTAAATTTATCTTCCTTGGGGAAATTTCTCTGGCCCAGATTGACTGTCATTAATATTATACCTATCAGTTTAGGGGAGATGACACTAAAATTTCTGGAAATAATCAATATGGTTTTGCTAAACTTAGAAGTGATGTCATTATAGATTAGTGATGTTAATCTAAAAGAAGAAACGGATCCACTTTATCCAGGTTCACACAGACCAATTTTGATGCTCGTCTGAATTACAAAATCATGATGTCACTCTTAGCATTCAAGCTGACCTTGTTACTTACTGCATTGATTCATTCTGATCAATATGAATTTGTAACAGGCAAACAGATGTTTGGCACCATTATTAAATCCCTAATTTGATGCAGTAGGCAGAAGGATTAACATCTTCTTTGCAGACAATCAGCTTTCATTTTAATGGAGGTTTTGGTAGGGTAAACTGTGAGTATCTATTTTCCATTTAAAAATTATTTTGGCTCTTGGAACGGTTCATGTTTTTGCTAAAGAATATATATCAGGGTGTGCTGACCCATGTTAAAATCAATGTGGAAATATCAGCATCCTTTTGTTTATTTAGTGGAATGAGGCAGTGAGCATCTGAGCACTTCTTCACTGTTTCTCTGTACCTGAATCAGCTTTTTGTAGCCCTTGGCTTGTTTGACTGGAGCTTTATATGGAGGAAATAAAGTATTCTTTATATGCTGAGGGCATCCTGGTATATCTGGTGGATCAAGCAAGACATCTCTGAAAATGCCTTGCTTTGTTGCTAAGACACATACTGTTGAAATTAATTATGCTCCATCAGAGTTCTTATAGAAAAAATATATTCTGTTGTGTGGATATGATAAATATCTCAGGGTCTACATACCGCCTTCCTAAACAATAAGGATTTTTTTATATAAACTGAAGGAGAAAAATAGGGTTTTACTTGGAAAATAGAAATCTGCAGCTGCTACATTTGGATCTGAAGTTGTCAGTTATTCGCTCATTTCTGATTTTATTATTCTTCAATACATATCAGGCTATCCCATTTCCACCAGGTAATTACTTTTTCTTTGCTTTGAATACTTGTTAACCTTCTTATGTGAGAATGATAGGCTCAGAGTTGTGTAGAACAAATTCATGTCACTTATGAACAGCATGAATTTAAGGTTACCACACCTAGGCTCACTGATGTACTGCCCAGTTAAAAATGTTTTGCCAGTTGCATAACAATGGCGCATTTTTGGAGCTTTACTTCACATCTTCCCTGCAAAGGGACTGGGTATCTTGGATACTTATCTGGTCAACATATTTCAATATCTACTTTTACTAAGATAAACAAGCAAGCAATAAACAAACACACTGTTCCAAGAAGTGAGACTGCATCTGAAGCTTTGCTCTTGACCCTGCTTCTGTGACAAAATAGTCAAGTAACCAGCTGCACTCTGTAAAGTGAAGCACCTCTGGGTCAATGATTAACTAAATAGAGATGCTTTTAAAAAGCACTAAATTGGGTGCTAATGGTTGAGTTTAAGAGTTTATGATAAGAGTCTTGCACATCAGATGATTTGGCAAGAATTAAAAAAAGTAGCTATCCTTTATAAATAGTGCTGTAAAACAATTATGTCTAAAAAGCTATATGTGCCTGTATCTACAGTTTTTAACACAGGATCAAATCTTACATGTTATTCAGTATTTATAGACCAGTGTTTACAATGGTTTGCTTGTCATTCCTTTTCAATAACAAATGAAAAATAAATGGTCTGCTCCTGATATAAAAATGATGTTGTCCGGCACAACATGGTTAGTTGTGGGAATGATTTGCTTAGTCATGTTAACATCCAGTTATAATGCATCTGTTTAATACTGCATTTCTAATAGAAGCTATTAAAATGGTGACCTGAGGTATCTAGCATTCTTAAATTTCATAAGGACTGAATATACTCAAAAAGTGAAGTATTTTATATTTAAAGACAGAAATGAAGTAAGGTATATTGCATTTTATTTCAGTTATTCAGACAATTATATTTGCTGTGTATAAGTCTTTCTTTGACTTTTACACATTGTTAATGAATACAGCTGAATATCATTAATGTCAGTTAATATTTGCTGCACAGCTTCTGCATGTTAAGAGTTTACAGATCAAACAGCTGCAAATTATCAAATGATATATGTAGTACTCTGTAATAATTTTGGTTAAGCTACTAAATCCCATGATTGCGTTATTTGGTTACAAATGAAAACTTAATTGTTATATAAATTAATTGGAAATAAGCCTTCTAAGTCTGCCTTCCTAATGGCTGATTAGTCTCCTAAGGAATGCTGTCTTTTAACTCTGCAAAGGCTGTGGTTTGTGGTTGCATCTTTACTTGCTATAGTGGATGTTTTGAATTTGCTCCTAGTAATTTACAAAGTTCTGATAAAATATTTGACACTCTTGTATGGTTTTGTGCTTTGAATTTTAATAGCTTCACCCCTGGCTAAAATACTATTTCTTCTCACTTAATCCTATATTAAACCATATTAACTCCTCCAGCTTTTCTTTTCTTATAACTTTAGCTGATATTCTATACTTTTTCTCTTACATTTACTTTCTTTCATGTAGATATTTTATATCCATACTCCTACCTATCTTGTTTTGCTTGCACTCTATAATCTGTCTCAATTCAATATGTAAGAAAGAGTCATTTGTTGTTGTTAAATTTTACTGAAGCATGCTGCTCATATGTATTTATAAATTGTTGAATTTTCTACTTATTTTCTGCTTACGACTGTTTGAAAATTGTACTGTAAAAATCCCATTTATTGTTTTGTGTAATTTCATGTGGAACATTTCTCCTTGGACTTCCACGGTAAAGGGACTCTACTCACTTGTAAGTGTAAATAAAGAAATAAATAAGTTTTTAACAATACATTTTGCAATGTTTCATGAGTTAGTAACCACAGTGGCAAGCATCACAATTCTTGATTAGAATAAATGCAGTGGGAGTTCTAACTTTTTAATGCTAAAACTATAATGATAACTTTAAAAAGTAGGCTTGCTGTTTTAGAACACAAAAGACAGAGGCCATAGAATAATATTAAAACTACTGTAAACTATAGTGAACTGAACTTTATATTTCCCTGTCACTCCCATGTGAATGCAGCACTTTTTTGGAGAGATGTGGAATTGTTTCTTCCATGTTGGAATATCTGACATAATAGCAAAATATAAAATATATTAGTAAATTACCTGGATTTTACAGGTTAATCAGTTTATCACATAACAGCACTAGTTAGCCAATCTATTGATCATATCACATCAGTCTCTTTCATGTAAATAGTAGAAAAGTTGTTCTGTTATATTTAGATTTGCAATCACAGAAGAAAACAATGTATTCTAAATTAGCCCCAAAACTATTCACTTTAAATTTGCTAGTAAGGATACTTGAATGGTAAAGTGATGTAGAAACAGTAGACATTGTGGCATCTATTATTTTTACAGTAACTATTTTTTTAATTATTTAGGATAAAGAACTCTTAACCCCTATATGAGAGTGGCAAACCAAGTCTCATTTTGGTGGTTCTTAGCTTTCTATGCATAAAAGTGGGTATTCAGGTAATGGGTTAGGAAGGATTCAAAATAAAAATAAGATGCAAACAACTGTGATATAACTTCTGAAGGATGTCTGGAGGAAAGAAAATAATGCAGGATTTCCTTAAATATCTGCAGAGGTAGTTTATGTGCATATTAATTATGTGTTACATTATGAAACCTTTGACTAGTGTTTCTACTTTACTAGCAACACTCAGACTTTAAACCTTACAATTTAGCCCTGCAGTATTTCTCATGGACAGTCTCTTACTTTTTCATATTTTATGACTACAGCAGTCATCCATTTTTCTCAGCTGTGTTCTAACACTAGAATATGTTACCTTTATTCCAACCCTCTCCATTTTTCACACATATACTTTGATGTCACATTAAATGTCATCCAACATTCAAAGTCAAGAGTGTGAAATCCGAGTACCTATATTCTACACTAAAATGTTCCTTCTCTCTCTCTATTTCTTCCTGTTTCACTATGTTCTCAATGTCCTGAATATTACTACCATTATTGTCTCATAAATCACATAGAATGAACACTTTCTACACATTAGTCCAAGAAAATAGTTGCTAAACGTAGACACGTTAATATTTTAATAATTGAATAATATCATCAATTTCTATTAGAAGTGTAGTGCAGGCTGCAAGATATACTGAACACATTATCTTATTTTTTACTGTATCTAATAGATTTGTTGTATGCAAGGTAAAATATGACCAATAAAACATTTTCGCATCTTATTTTTTACTTATCACAGCCGGTATATTCATGGTCTTATGCCATCCATTTTAAATTACTTTAATATTACACTCTAGTTGTTTGCAACTGCTACTTGTTTCTCAGTCTAATATATATATATATATATATATATATATATATATATATATATATATATATATATAATATTTTCTAAAGAATACATGCTAAAACAAAAACTGGATCTATTTGCCTTTATAAGTCTCTGAGAATTTAAAAATGAAATGTGAAAAAAGTGCATAAGCAATGCATGAATGAATTAATAAAGGAATAATTATGTGAATAAATTGGCTAATATATTTTCAGTATGGATATAACTAATGTGAGGAAATTCTGCTAACTATGAGCAAAAATTGCTGATTCTTCACACTACTGTATGTACAGATTGCAATATTTATCATTAGTATCTGAATAAACAAATCCAGTGTTGAACATGGTATGAAAGAAACAGAACATTTCAAAACTTTCCTTTCATACTTTCTTTCTTTCTTTCTTTCTGTCGAACTCCTTGAGTACATTTTCTAGATTCAAAGAAATTCAAGTTTTCCATACATACATATGTACTTGTCTTGGCATAATTAAGAAATTCTTTCAGGATATTTAATCTAATTTCCTTAAGTCTTTTTAAGTCTTTAGGCTTCCCTATGGTCCTTTGCCAGATGTGAGGCCCACAGTGAAGCCTGTCATGATGAAACCCAATTCTGCCGAATTTGGCAGGAGAGTTACTGAAGAAAATTAGACATTTTCAGTGCAAGTTAATCTCTGTTGTCTTGCAGGAAATGTTTGCTGTACTTTATCTTCATGGTGGGCAAACTCCATCTGCTAAAATTAAACAGCTGAACTAGACCAGCAGAAATGATTCAATGCATTCCAGAAGAAACATGTTAGCAACACTTAATAAGAAAAAATACTGAAAGCTTTAAAATAGCCAGTGTGAATTGATACATATATAAAGGGCAAGGCAGCAATCAACTTCTTTGTAATGCTATAATGAAGCTATTTGAATTTATGTCTGAATATCAATTTAAATTATACAGTTAAGGTCAGCTAACACTGACTTAGTGGGGCAGGGAGGTCTGTAAATATGTATCTGGAAGATATAGACACCAAGTTATAAACAACTTCTTACTGGTGTGAAGTACATATTTAGAATTCATTTCAGAAAAATTAATGATCAAGTACAATGTTCTTGTTGCAGAAGTCCCAGAATAAAAATCAGTTCAGCTTTCGTCCTATATTTTGTATTGTATTGCAGTGTTTCACATCAGGTGGAAAGTACTATAGAGAAATGTTACTCCAGGCTTCAGTCAGAATTAGCATATGGTATCCTCAGGATTAGCATATAGTGTTCTCCTGCAGGACACCTGTCCACATTTGCTTTTAGATGTAATCAGTTATTTTCCTCATATATAAAACACAGTTCTATTTAATATCATAAGCAGCAATCAGATTGCAACATAGCAGTGAATGTTATGATACATATTGGTTGTACTAAAATTATAGTTATTTTTGTCAGTTAATACCCCACGTTTTGTACAATGGTTGTCTGATTGCCCAGTGCTTATTCCTCTATATTTAAAGATATATATGATTATGTTTGGAAGTCAGGTTGTTACACTGTTTATACTTAGTTACTTTAGATATAGGGAGTGTCTCCATTTAACAAGATGTGATCAGAATTGCTAACAGCAGATGAGGCACATAAGACTTCAAAATAACGTCATTGTCACTTCTAGCTCACCACTAGGTTGCATTCCTTTTGCTAGTCGGACTAAGTACAACTGTTTGAAAACACTGTTATGCTTGTAGCTTGAAACAACATGCATTTAAGAGTATATTAACATTTAGTTAGACACTTTCCTATAAATATTTCAAAAAACTGCTAAAATCTAATTATAAATCATATATATTATTTTCAGGATTATACACTGAAATGACTAGCACTTCATCAGCATACAGAGCAACTTCAAAATATCCATGAGACAAAAAAAAAAAAGAGTTACAAGACCAGTACAGAGTCTTAGCTTACTATTTGTTGCAGTAGCAACTTTCAATCATATGACCATAAAATTGTGTTCTGCTAATCTGCCAATTATTTAATTATTAACAACAAGCAAAAAAGTTTTAGGAATGTATGCCAAGTTCAAAATGAAGCCGGATGTTTATTTATCTCTCTTCCCATAAACGAAAATGTGATTTGTATTTGCTATCTTAGTAGCTGTACTGCACATAATATTACTCATCCTGAGATGTCAGTGTGTATTTGGATCTAAAAAGTGTATGCATAATGTTAAGGGCAAAATGGATCTGTAGGTAATATGTGATGGCACACATAATGTAAACATAGATTACTGTAGTTGTGGCCATGGGAAACATGAAACCAGAAATGCAAGGCCATGAAAGTGTATCACACAATAATGGCAAAAAGGGACAGAGAGCATGGAAGACAGTAAACAGAATGTACTTACTCATACTCTAAACAAGTAGAAAATATGAATACATAGCATTGGTAGCTCAGGATACCTCCACCTTTACACATGTATGAGAAACCCAAGCACAGCAAGTTCATTTGTATTCTCTAAAGACCCTTCCAGGCAATCAGAAGAAGCCTTTTAGAAAGACAGTTACTGTGATCATGGTTATACAAGAGTTTCTAATGTGTTAGAATAAGAATGTGGAAAAAACTGTGAAGCATGACAGTGCATACAAATGGCTCAGGGAGGCCACCTATCTGCACAAACAGTACACATGGCACCCACAGAATCCTCTGAGTAATGTGCCCTCTGCTAGGCAGTACAGACCAGTGCAGTGTACATACACACCCAACTAGTCCCTAGCAGTAATGGTTTCCACAGCTTTGCCATATCTGTAATGCTAACAGTGAGGGTAGATACAGAAGGAAACCTTGGCCTATAGGCATAACAGATATTTGCATCCTAACTTCCCAGCTCTCATGAAATGCTAAAGGCTATGCAGACTGCTTTGTGGTATACACCCAGAGGTAGTAGTACTCCTCCTCAAAAATGTACAGATTATTTGCAGAAAGATAGGGGAGTGCACCAGAAGGTCTTGTTTAGAAACAATCTCCTAAGTGGTGGCACTATTCATTAGCACTAAGATAATGGGATTTATAAAAAAAAAATGTTGTCATGTGAAAAATAAGAATATACCCCTCCAACAGTCACTGCTGCACAATGGCATATGTATCCTGCTTCAGTGTTGTATACCGTGCTTTCCTGTGTGTGTGTGTGTGTGTGTGTGTGTGTGTGTGTGTGTGTGTGTGTGTGTGTGAGATAGTTGTCTTGGTGGAATCCTCACCAGCACTATAACCTCAGAATGTGCTATATCCACTATATAGTATAGCCTACAATGTATTCCAGGATATCTTTCCTGTAATGATGTGCAAGTGAAGGGCACACTATTACATGCTTTGTGGCTACCAATGTTGTTATGTTATTTCCCCCAATGTATCCACTTCACCTGTATATAGCATTCTTTGGTTAAATGAAGATGATCTGGTAGCCTGAACTGGACTGGTTCCTTCTACATACACATTCATACTCATACTTGCTGCCTTATTTACAGGTACAAGTACCCAGACACATACATCTCACACTTATTCAAAAGTACCCAGTCACATACATCTCACACAGGTTGACACATGCATTAATGCACAGCATCATACCCTCTTCTTATTTGTTGGCACGTTCAGTCCTTCCCCCTCCCTTGTATACATCTGCTATCTTTTACGTTTGCAATTTTTATTAAAAAAATTACAGAAAAACACTGACAGCCATGTGATAAACAATTAAAACAAAACCCTCTCATATTGAAAGCAGATTCAGCAGGAGCAACAGTAAACTTCTCTTCCCTTGAAACTCATCATTATTGAAAATGCATCTGGCATCTCATTAAACTACAACAGACATGCTAAGATTCATAGTTAAATAGCATTTATGTGAAGGGTGCATGAATTCAAAAGACAAATGTGTGTAAAGCATTTACCATCACCTTGGGACAGCCCACTGGACACAAGTGTCCCTTTTTATAGGTAACCAGGCACACCTTCTGGTAGAATGACTCAGTCAAATTCACACAGTAGACACAAAAACATTAAAGGAATTAAAGTGTGCACTGCAGGAAGCAGTTCATTAACAGCTCATAGCTTTTCTCACCTGGACTTGCCGCGGTGGTACGGCGGTAACGTTGTTACCTCACAGCAAGAGGTTCTCCTGTTCAATTCTCTGCTGGGCTTGAGAGTGCCTTCTGAGGGGAGTCTGCATGTCCTCCCTGCAGTTGGGTAGCATTCGTAAGACATGCGTGCATAAATGGGCGTACCTTCATTGAAGGTTGGACGTCGAGCTGGCCCCTTGGCGTTTCGTAAAAATCTACTGCCAATCATTAGTGGACCGGAGTTCCGCTGTGGTGACCCCTTACCGGGAAAAGCCGAAAGACTAACAACAACTATGAATCAGACAAAATGGTGTTGCCTAACACTGTGCATTTCACAGTCATGTGCCTGTAAAACAAGCCAAATGAAGATGGATTCATAGTTAAAATATTAACATTAAATTCTTAGACTTCATGCTGTCCACGTTATATTCACAGTCAGATGATAAACATACTCTCAATAATCAACAAAACAAAGAAAACAAGGATTGTACTCAAAGAACATTATTCATATGATGATGCTCCTGTTTACTTCAACTGATTCCTTCCTTCACACCATAGATACTCTGGGATGAGGAACAAAGTAGTTTTACACACACACACACACGCACACATGCACACACACACACACACACACACACACACACACACACACACACACACGTGCACACACACACACACACACACACACACACACACACACACACACACACACACACACAAGCATACATACATGCACACGCTCGTGCACAGACACACACACGCATGCATTCACACACATGTGCACACACACACACACACACACACACACACACACACACACACACTCACATATGCACATGAGTACATACATGCTGGCCACTTAGGTAGAGACAAACTATAATACAACAGCAATAGTCTAATTAGTCATAATCCAGTTCACTTACACCAGTTTTAAAATTGGAATTGTGATAATGCAGCACATAAACCGTACAAGTATAGACTATAACAGCCACTATATGTACAGAGAATAGTAGGAGTGGACTGATATAAGACAGCAACAAAATGTGTATACAAAAATTAGAGTTAGAGCACCCAGAATTAAATAAAATGTATTTAGATATAACTAAAAAGCCACTTATAATTAAAAAATTAGACTACATATTTCAGAGCAAAAAGGCAAAGATCCCTTTCTATACTCAAATTTAAAGCAAGAATACATGGATAATAAACAGGGAGAAGACAAAAATAGTCAGACTATAAGACTTGTTTTACCACTGGCCCTGTTGAGACCATCAACAGATGGAAATTTTAGCCCAGTGAGTATCCAGAAAAGTGGGTCATTAAAAAATAAAAAGCAGCAAAAAAGAGAACGGCAACAGTTGTACGAAGTATAGCTCCAGACCACATAAAATATAACCAAGAACTTTAATACGGTAAGCGCTTTCACCACTATCTGTGGCTTCCTCAGACCATACACAAATACAAAAGCACATAAAAACACATTTATAAGGCACTCCCTGTGTAACGCATTAACTTGTAAGACCACTCCCAATCAATCATTAGACACACCCTCTCTTAAAAGCATCATTCCCTTAATATGTATTGCAAAATAATACTTCTAGGCATATTTCTAAAAAAAATTTTTAAAAACTTTTGTTCAGTTATCAAAGCATTTAAAAAGCATCCCCAAATGCTTCACACCGGGGATCACACCAACAGCACTACTAGATAAGGGCCAAGGGTACTAGCTGCTAGTACAAGGGTCTAGGGAACTACTAAAGGGGCGGTGAATACCGCACAATGTGGCTGGGCTAATATATGCCTTCGGGCAGATAGCCCAGTACCAACCTATGAACTTATGAACCTAAATATTACAAGTCTAAAACATATCAAAACATTGCTTATATTAGAAGTATTCCAAGTACTATATATTTATATTGAACAAACATATTTAGCAAAAGCAGTATCAGATTTATTTGTCATTATATACTTCATATTCATATCATACTATACTATGCTGCCTGCATTACTGATATATATATATATATATATATATATATATATATATATATATATATATATATATATTATTCAGAAAATGCATTTCAATATTAAATCAATCAAAATCTAACTTGTATTCATTGTAAAAACATGAAGAGAGTGTGCTCATTGTCATAATGGCACCTATGCACATGCTCAATGACGTTGTTATGCTAAGCATATGCTCCATGTTGTTTTCTCACACTTCCTCCATTCAATTGTAATGAAAAAGCCAAATATTATAAGTTCTTATAAAATATTTGTTATTAACTGTTTTTTCACTTTTAAACTTCTGGAAACTGAAATATATTACAATGGACTTGTTAGATTGAGACATGTTTGATGGATAAGCCTACCACTGGAATAAGCTATGGGAAGAATGTGAACTTTTAAATGAGGCATGGACCTGTGGAATCAGCAAATTATGTACATTTTAAATTGGAGATTTGTCTGGTATGTCAAAGTAGTAAAACAACGAATACAAGTTAGATTTTGATTGATTTAATATTGAAATGCATTTTCTGAATAATATATATATCAGCAATGTAGGCAACATAGTATAGTATTATATGAGTATAAAGTATATAATGACAAATTAATCTGATACTGCTTTTGCTAAATATGTTTGTTCAATATAAATATAAAAATGGTCTGAGGAAGCCACAGATAGTGGTGAAAGTGCTTACCATATTAAAGTTCTTGGTTATATTTTATGTGGTCTGGAGCTATACTTCGTACAACTGTTGTCTCTTTTTTGCTACTACTTTTACTTGTTTGGTGGAACAGTCTACGTTTACTAGCTGGTTGTTCATTTGCTTTTTAAAAAAAAAAAAACAAATAAATAAATAAGAAGCTAAAATTCTACATAATTTGGAGAAATGCCATAGTTAGTAGAAATTACTTTTCAATGATTTAGGCATTGAAGTTAATGAGGATACTCCATCCGGGTTGTTCAAGTGCTGCACTGATTAGGAAGTCCATAAATATTTTTCCAAAAATTCCCACAGTGAATATGTGCATGATATACAAAATAGAATTTGCAGTATGTTCCTGTATTCATAAGCTATGCAGTTGCTTATTCCACTGCCTGCCTGGTCCATTGCATACTTATAAGAATTAAAAAAAATGCCTCCCAGCCAAGATCTGTTTTGGGTCTCTGAATAGCGGAGAACCCAGGATATGTACTGGCCAACAAATGTGGCCCAAGTCTATCAGCCTGCAAGGTCTTTAGCACAGATGCTGTATTCAAAGACCACAAAACATCAGACACTAAGTGCAGCTTATTGCTAATGGACTTGGCATCAAATGGCAGAAATAATTACATGGGAGAATTGATCCTATCTGAAAGTCAGTGGAGTTCCTTTAACTCCACAGGAACCACACTGAGGCAATGAAAAGTCTCTGTATGGTTTCAACTTGGTGGCCACAGGTAATTCTCATAATAATTGACCCACACAATGTTAGGACATGACAGCCAACCACCTCTCCTGCTCTACCTTATGGGACTTAGCAATGTCATTACATTGCATGTAAGAAACAACAACAGAAAAACCAGTGCTAAAGCAAATGGGTAATGAGCAAATAGACAACCCCTTAGAAACAATTTGATACTACACTAACGACATTGCAGGAGGATAACAAATTTAGAAACAAGCATAATCCAAAAACATAGATGTGAGTATATGTTATTCTGACTTTAGTGAAAACTCTGCCCAAATGTCAAGTTTTCCTTCTCAAAAAGTGATTATTCTTTCCAGTAATCCAACACTGAGCATGTCACATACAGAAAAGCATAATTTAATAGTTATTCCATTTGTTTTATGTTTGAACTTATTTCTGTTTGTCTTTCTTTCCTGCATTTGTCTCATCTGTTACATCATGAATGCTACTAAGAGTGTCAAGATAATTAGGTTAGTTCACTTAGCCATTAAGAAAACAACTGCTCTTAAACCATGGCATTTAAATATGCCTTATCACAGATTGCCAGCATCATACTTCAGATAAAGTGTAGCCTGGAGTGAACAAAAGCAAGGCTTAGCTTTCAGATGCAAATGAACTAGGCAACACAACTTATACTTTTTTTTTCTTGTTAGAAATTAGATGTCTTTCTCTTTAATCAAACCATGAGTGCCACAAATAAAAAATATTTTCATCTTACTTTTTTATTTTGTAAGTATTTGATTTTGCATTTTTGCCTATACTTTATTTTCTGTAAAATTGCATGTTTTTTCTGGTGTTGTATTAGAACATTTTTGCATTGCATCCAGTGTTTTGTTGAGACAAGTCGGTGAGTTTGGGAAGGAAAATTAATATCAAAGATTCTAACTGTAGCTACAATATTAAAAACTGTGAATGCAACACAAACTTATTTCTGTTTGTCTTTCTGTCTGGTGGACCCCGGCCATAAATAAGCTATACAACAGAAGGAGAAAGCTACTACATGATAGAGCAAAATCCCAAAAAGGGAAGGCGTCTCTGATTAGTACTAGCAAGAAACTACAATCCCTCATAAAATCATCTAAGGCCAGCTTCAAAAGAAAAATTGCACAAGACACTAAAGATAATCACAAGACCTTCTTTAGTTATGTCAGAAACCTGGGAGGCAACTCCCAGATATGTTCTGAGTTAGTGCAAAATGACAAAAAATACACTGAACCCACAGACATTGCCAACATCCTGGCAGAAAGGTTCAGTGCAAACCTCTCCCCCCCTTCCCCCCCAAAAGAGCAAATGTCTATCCCAACAGAGTGTAGCCTTCCTGAGATCACAGATGCACAGGTGAGAGCTGCCCTCTCTAAAGCAAAAAACACAGCATCAATGGGACCAGACGGTGTCCCGGGCTGCGTCTTACATGAGCTCCAAGAAGAACTAAACCCTCATATAAAGTCACTGTTCAGTCTCAGCCTTACTACAGAATATGTACCCAAGGAATGGCGTACAGCAACAGTGGTCCCAGTCCACAAAGGTGGTGCCACAACAGACCCCAGAAACTATCGCCCTATAAGCCTGACTAGCCTGGTCTGCAAAGCTATGGAGCATATCATCATGGAAATCATAAACAAAGACATTGGGAACCTCCAGACACTGGATCCTACCCAATTCAGCTTTGTTAAGGGAAGATCTTGCCTCTTGAACCTGGTTGACTTCTTTGAAACAGTTACCAAAGCCATAGATGAAGGGAATGTAGTCCACACAGCCTACCTGGACCTCACAAAAGCCTTCGACACAATACCCCACTCGGGCATTATAAATAAGCTCACCAGCTTAAATATCAACCCCTATGTCACAAGATGGGTTGCAAACTGGCTCAGGGATAGAACCCACATGGTCAGAATAGCAGGTGCCATGTCAGACTCTAAACCAGTTACAAGTGGCGTCCCACAAGGCTCAGTCCTGGGACCTCTCTTGTTTGGTATATATTTCTCCGTGGTACAGGCTAACACGGGTGGACTATGGCTGACCAAGTTCGCAGATGACTGCAAACTGGGTGCCATAATTGACTCTCCAGCTGACACAAGCATCCTCCAAAAGGGTCTCACAGAGATGGATAACTGGTGCCAGAGCCATGGCCTAAAGCTAAATGCCAAAAAGTGCATAGTCATCCCCTTTGGGAAAAACAAAGTGCCCACAAATTACCACATAGGTGGTAATCCATTAAGTATGGAAGAAGTAATTAGGGACTTGTGGACCCAAGTAGATAGCAATCTCTCCTTTGACAATCACGTTGCCAAATTGGTTAGAAAGACCTTCTCTATAGCCCACCTTATCATGAAAGGATTCACATCTAGATCAAGAGAGGTCATTGTGCCCCTCTACTCATCACTTATCAGGCCCATAATTGAATACAATGCCCCATTTGGGATGTACCTTACCCGACACCTGCAGCAACTGGAAAGACCCCAAAAGTACCTCACCAAGAGGATCAAGGGGCTCAAACAGATGCCCTATGCAGTTCAGCTAAAGAAACTCCAGCTCTACTCAGTTGCATACCACCTACTCAGAGGCGATCTGTGTCTGACGTATAAAGCCATGTCCAACCCAGAATTAATGGACATGCTTCACCTCAGGAAATCCAAACCCTTAGAGCTACATGCTCCTGGGACTTGAACCTCAACACAGAAATAAATAGGACATGCTAGAGGGACAGATTCATATCCCAGAGGCTCCCCTCACTCTGGAACAAAATCCTAATCCATGTTAGGCAGAGCCCCTCACTGACCCTCTTCAAGAGAAATCTTGACGAGTGGATGGGAGATCATACGTTTACCCCTGGGATCTCTTCTGTATCCCTGCTTGACAGAGGTACAGTAAACTAACCTTAAAAGGGCTACCTTCTGTGGCCTACTATACAGAGGCACAGTCAACTAATCAAAAAGGGTGGTGAAAGCCAAACACTCTCTGGCTAGGCTTATAAATCCCATAGGGCCGATTGCCTAGTATCAACCTATGAACCTATGAACCTATGAACTCTCTCAGCCCAAGTAACATATATTAATCATTGGGATCAGATTTCTCACACTTGAACACTGACCTAGAGCTGTTACTTTGAAAAGAACAATTAACTCAGCTACATTTTCAAACCCATTATTCAAACATTCCTTAAAATGTTGCTTTGATGTAAATCAAATGAATTGAAATAATTAAATATATCGATTAATGTTGGCAGTCACAGTACCGTTGTAAGCTGATAAAAGAGAAAACCATGGTAAATGATCCTATTATCATAGGGATTTCTCTCTCTATCCCTCTAAAATGACATCCGGGAGTTTGAGGTATCGACTGTTGTTGTGTCTTTCGGCTTTTCCCGGTCAGGGGTTGCCACAGCAGAACTCTGGTCCGCTAATGATTGGCAGTAGATTTTTACATGCCGAGTTGCCGGCCCTGACGCACAACCTTCAACAAAGGTACGCCCGTTCATGCATATCTCCACACAAAAGACGCTCTAGCTGAGAATGGCAACGTCTTACCATGAGGCGACAATGCTACCGCAGCACCACCACCGCAGTGTCTTTAAGGTATCGACTGTAAAACAAAATAATGCTGTCCATGACAGACCCATTAAGGCTATTTTGGGGTATAATAAATTAGAAAATAATAATAATCACTTACTTTGATACAGAGACATTGGTAATGCAGAAAATGTTAAGATATGCCGAAAGATATGTTTTTTCTGTGTTGGGGTGTGGTTCTCCTTTAAGAAATTTTTAAGCGGTCAGAATACACTTTATTTCTTTGGTCAGTAGAAAAGCAAAAGACTGGAAGAATAGAAAAAATGGAATACAAAACAATCAAAAATATCCCAGTGCATGATCTGAACTATGGACATTAGTGTGACATATTTTACCAGTGATGGAGAACAGTTATAATGCCATGCACCACCTCATCCAGCCCTTGATGCAGGGGAAATGAGACATTATGTAGCCATGCATGAAATGCATTAGCATGCAATCCTTTCATATGATGCACCTGCTGTACTGACTGAAGTCATGATGGCTAGCACTTCTACTGAAGCAGCTTTTGCAAATACTCACATGCAAGCAATGACAAGAACAGCATACAACTGCTTGATTTCATCATATGGTTTACAACTACGTCACTATGGTTCTGGGCATACTTGTGGGATGATTTCTGAAATTTGTATACCTTTTTAAGAACTTTGACATTAAAACAACAGCAAAATGATGGATTTAATAATTCTGTAACATGTCTGCTGTATAATGCTTAGAGTATTAAAAAATAAGTTTAATGAATTGAAAATTGTTCTTCAGCAGGAAGCTTACAAGACTATACCAAGAGTGAAGGCTTTGGCTTCATCAGAGTTATTTTTTTCTAAGTCTAATAAATATGGGCATTTGAGTGAACATTGTAAAGATGGTGGCCTACTCTTACTGGTTCATAAAAGTATTCACACCAGTATGATTTCAGTGAGTAAAGGTATGGAAACATTTATAATAGACAATTGTAACACTGGTCAAACAATGAGATTAATACTGTGGTAAAGGACACCAAGTATGGAAAGTTGTAAACATACTGCATTTTTTAATTTTATTGAACAGGAAATTCAGCACAGAATACTAAACTAATGGGGGACTTTAACTATCCAGCTATTGATTGGAACCAATTTTCATCATACATACAATTTACGTAGGTTTATTGATATTCTAAAGTTCAATGGGTATTATCAAATAATGGCATACAAAACTAGGGGCTCAGAAATATTAGATCATGCTTGTAATAATGAAAACTTAATATGTGAGATTACAATTGGCACACCTTTGTTCAAAACAGACCATATTCCTGTATCACAGACAATTGTTATAGTTAAGAAATGTAGTACCAAGAATAAGAAATTTAATTAGAGCTTTTCTCCCCAAGCCTCCACTGAAAATGGACATTTCAGTTCCCAGATGGACCTTCCTGTAAATTAAAGCAAATAAATAAATAAATAAGCTATGGTCTATTGCATTATGAAATAATTACATACAATTTAAGCCATATAAAATTGACTTATTTTAAAGAAGATTATAACTTAAAATGTGGGTTATAATTTGTGTGAGAATATTAGATATTGTTATCTATGCTAGCATGACTGGTTGAAGTTTTGTAAATAATTGTAAATAACTGTAAATTACCCCATGTTACATATGCCAGCATGACATAATTTTGTAAATAAGTTTATGTCTTTTGATTATCACTGTGATTTATGCAAGATGTTTGAATCTCAAACAGTGTTCTTCTGGCTGACCAAATGTACATGTTGTTTGTAAAGAGAATTCTGAATGTATGTTATGCCAGAGTCAGCTGATCTAGATGTGATGTCATTGTGTGCCAGAGCTGGGAGAATAGAATCTTTCCTGCACCTGTTTTTTACTTTTGAAAGTCTGATGTGAAAGAGTAGAATTCTCATAGCATCTTCCTATTACTTTTAAAAAAAGTCTGCTGTAAAAGCAGGTTCTGAGTCAGTTTTTCAGTTTTTGTTTTCCAGAGCTGTTAAGCAGTTGTTCTAGTTGCTGACAACAGACAACAGCCTGGAGTGTGGACATAATTCCTCATCTTGCCTTGCAGAAGTAAGAGTATAATCTTGTCTTGCTGAGTTATTTAGATTAGATAGGGACAGTTAATCTTCAGACAGAGAAATACAGCTAGTTAGATAGAGGTTTTTCTAAAATCATCATGAGATCTATCCTACAGTATTATTTTATATTTCCCATGAGTGAAACTATGTTGTTTATTGGAATCAGTTATTCAGTATATACATGTTTTAAACCCTTCTATTTATTATTAAATATTTTACTACCTCTCATTGTGTCTGCTTATTTAGTTAATATGTTTAATAACTTGAGAGTGTTTATGCTTATTGTAATAACACCAAGGCCACTGAAAAAAGCCATACTTCTTGGGTTACATGCTGACATTTGTATCAATATCTATTTTACCCAATATAACTGAACACCCCTTTTGAAGGATATTGTGGTATATGACTGGTGGCAGCTGTTATCTTGTAACTTGGGAAAGGAACACAGCAGGTAAATCTGTACCAGTCTTTCCCAAGAGTGTGTGCAGGTGAGAATATCAGACATTTAAGAGTGAATGTGTCAGATACCTAGAAGTGGGACACAGTGCTCTGCAGTGGTTAGTGTGGAGACTCATCTGGGGAACTAGAGTGAAGCATAAAGTCCAGTCCCAGGTTTGGAGCCTGTTTCTGTATCCCTGCTTTTAGTGATGCTCCCTTACCAGAAACAGTGGTGAGGATGGAGTTTACCTTAGTTACTGCCCTGGGATAAAGAGGGCTCATCACAACTTTTTAGAAAATTTCTTACAAAACCATATTGGAAACACTATATTTATTAAGAAAAAGCTACCTTCCTTAGATGGTGGAACTCCAAATGGATTAAGATCTATAAACACAAAAAGAAGAGTGCATAAAATGTTATAAAATATACAAAAAGGAGAAATACATCTAAACTAAATAAGATTACTAAGGAATACCAACTTTTGATTAAAAAGGATAAACTAGTGTTTTCTGGTAAATCCTATTAATAGTATCATCAAAGTGTTCACAAAGATAAAAAATGTACTTCTATGGACCTTGACAATATTATAAAATGTAATGTCTTTTCTGATTTGGTTTCAGTCTTATATGGGATGTTTAATAATTTACGATTTCATAGTATAGTATTTCAGTCCTGGAAACTCAAATATTTATGAAGTGGTCCTATTCGGAGATCAGTAATTATAGACCAGTGAGTTTAACTGTCAAACTGGATAAATGCTTCAAAAGGTATATACCTGAACTGATACAAGATGATAAACTTATTAAATTAATTGATTTGAAACAATTTTTATAAGGTAGATCAACACTTTCCAGCTAGCTGAATTCTATGACTAGATGACTCTAGCAAACAATATATACTTGGCTTGTTGAACAATATTCATTGATTAATCTAAGTTGTTTGATACTTTATTTCATTTACTAATTTATATTTCTAGGCTAAAATTGGATACAAATCTTTTCTCATTGGCTGCATTATGAACTGGTTAACTGGCCAATGCCAAGTTGTGAAAGTACAAGGGTTGTAGCTTAGATAGTTGGTAAGTCACTACTGGAAAACCACAGGGTTCTGTTTTTGGTACCATTATTACATTCTTTTCATCGCTTTCCAAACAGGATAACTGGGTTAATAAGTATTCTGATGTCGTAAAATTAATTTTATTATAGTGAGCAAATGAGATATTGATGAAACAAAAACTTATCTAGGGAAAGTGGCATTATGGACTAAGGTTTTGGCATTAAATTTAGCCTTAATAAATGTAAAGTTATGTATTTCTACAGCAATACATAGAGACACCCAATTATTCTGTAAAACCATACTTTACAAGACACCTTAGAGGAAGTAAAAGGCTATAAGTATTTAGCTATAACAATCTCTAATACAGCTTTGTTTGATGAAATTGTTAAAAACATTGCTAACTGAGCTTTGAGACAATCAGATATATTGTTAAGAAATATTACAACTAGGAATGAACTTTGATCAATTTATATACAACTTACATCAGACCTTTGATAGAATACTGTAACTACTTTTGTAATTATAATGCTGGACAATTTAACTGCTTGGAGTCAGTTCACAGAAAATTTAACAAGCAGATTCACTCATTTAGACAGCTTTTAGAGAAATATAGGTGTAAAAGGCTCAATCTTTATACTATCAAATTTAGACATTAAAGAGGGGAAATTAAAGGTAATTATTTGTGATGAAGAAATGATAGCCTTATTAAATCTCAAAATATATCCTAATACTGAAACTCATCAACATAAATATCATAAATTTGGTATTAAATAAAAGAGAACACCCGATGTTCTTCATGTTTCACTGTTGCAGTCATTACATTTGGGTAATCTGCTGGCAGGTTGCCCTCAGTCAGCCTGATTAACAAAGTATTGGGTCCTGCATCAGTTGCTATCCCTTCTTCCATGACGTCAGGTCATCAGGGGTATAAAACATGCAGCTGACCCCATTTTCATCAGTCTTTCTTGCCATGCGGTGCCCGAAGCAGAAGCAGTTCACAAGTGCCGGTCGGCCAACTCCTGAAATTTTCATTTTCGAGTTTCAGAACCGATGTCTTCAACCTAAAGCTAAGTACCTCGTTGGTTAAACTTTTTCTTGCTCCTTACCGATGTCAGTAAAAGTTAATAATTGTATTACTTGTAGGAAGCAAATACCTCATAAGGATTTTCACTTGTACTGTATTCCTTGCCTAGGCCCTGACCACAACGTGCCTTGCTCTTGGTTTTATGCTAAATTTAACCAATGCACTATTAAGCGTTGGTATATTTTTGTATCTAAATATTTTGGTGAAAGATTTAACTATCCAGAAATGTCACAAGTTAGCAATCCGACTACTGGAATACACAAAAAATGCAAAGAGAAAGACAGAGACAGACCGTCGAGGTCCAAAACCAACGATGAAGCCAGTCGCCGGTTCGCCGGCATTCAGTGAGGTGCTTTTGCAGCCCCTGAAACCTGCTACTTTTAATTCACAGGCCTCTACTGAGACCCATTCAGAGTCTGGTATGCTGTGAAATACTTTAAGTATTGAACCCATTGATATCTCTACCTTAGATGGGTCCGGAGCTGCTGAGCAGGCACCAGCTTCTGAGGGTGTTTTCAGGCCTAATGATTTGTATATTAAACCGACGCCATCTTCAAAACCTAGGCCAAAACCAACTTCTATGTCTAAAAAAACAATGCTTGGGCCATGTGCACAGGCCCCTATGCCTAAAAAACAAATGATCAAAATGGCTGAGGATTTAATTACCTTGATCAGGGGTTCCCAACCCCCTCCTGCTAAGAGGCCTAGGCAAGGCACTGATTATGAATCTTCAGATCAGGTTTCCATTTCATCTGATTCCTCTTCTGATCAGGAATTATCTATTCTACCTTATGAGGACTCTGATGCAGAAAAATTCATCCCTTCTGCTTCTTCTCCTGAGGATTTTTCTTTTGGAAAAACTTTGCAAACCTTAAGGGAACATTTTCATTGGGAGAGTCAGGATTTTTCAGAATCCAAAAAGAAGCTTAGGGATTTCCTTCTTCTTCGTCAGCATAGGCCTTTGGCTATACCTCCTGTTCTAGACATTGTTGATGATGTTTTCTCAGAATCCAGCATGGCTCCCGATTCCCTGCCTCCAGCTCCTAGTAAGCCAGGCAGATATTACAGGGTTCCTGACTCCCACAAATTCCTTTTTAAAAACCCTACTGCTGACCCTGAAACCATTTCTCAGGGTCCCAAGGGTGTTAAGGCTTCTACGGCTAAAAATCCTACCCCTTCTGATAGAGACTCCAGGGCGCTGGATAGATGGGGTAAGAAGGTTTACACGTCTGCAACCTTGGCAATCAGGGCTTTAAACTGTCAATTTCATATGCTTAAATATCAGCAACATGTCATGGGCTTACTTAAAATAAAAACTTATAAATAAATAAAAATAAATAATAAACTTAAACAGAAAATTATGTTGATTTCTGACTGTGTGGAAAATAAAGAGTTATAGGATTTATTGCATTCAGCTGAACAAGTTGGAAAGCATACTTTGCAATGTGGTTTTGAATCCTTGGAGGCCTCTTGCAGGGCCGCTGTAACTGGATCTGTGATAAGAAGGCATGCTTGGCTCAAGGAGTAAAATCTGCCTGATCATGTTAAAGCAAAATTGTTGGATGCCCCTTTACAACAGGACAGTCTATTTGGTAATAAGGCAGGAGAAGTTTTGAAAAAGATGGAAGACAAAGCTAAATCGATGCAAACTGTAAAATATTTCCTACAAGTGCAGCCACCCAGGTTCAGTAGGCACTGGCCTACTAAGAATTGGTCCTTTCCAGTACCCACCAGAGCCACACAGGTCAAACCCAGACACTCTAAAGGCTCTAGGTTTCAGTCACAAGGAACTTACAGAACAAAACAATGGGGTGCCTCTACCTCCAAATCTGGAAATAGCAAGGTACCTCCCTATGGTAAACAGTCTCAATGACTTTCCTCTGCCATCTCCAAGCACTTATCTTTTGGCAGCCCCTTTGGGGGGAAAACTAGTACTTCATGCACAAAATTGGCATCTAATCACCCAGGATAAGTGGGTTCTAAATATAGTATCCCAGGGATACAGATTTCATTTCCACACTTTGCCAATCCCAAACAGATGGCCAGATTTGCTTCCAAATCAGTGGGCAGAGGCCCAGAAGCAAGTTATGTCCCTCATGAATATGGGGGCTATTCAACCAGTACCAGAAGAAGAAAAGGGACAAGGTTTTAATTCCAGACATTTCTTGGTACCCAGAAAAGACAAATCATGGTGTCCAGTTCTGGACTTATCTATTCTAAGCACATTCCTGGACATTCCAAAATTCAAGATGCTGACTCTACAACAGTTACTACCTATGCTAGGCAAGGATGCCTGGTTGGTAACTCTAGACTTAAAAGAGGCTTACCTGCATATCCCAATCAGGGAATCTTGCAGAAGATACCTCCGCTTCAAAGCAGGCTATTTGCATTACCAGCTCTCTGCACTGCCCTTTGGCTTATCTACTGTGCCCAGAGTCTTCACAAAGTGCCTGGCACCAGTAATTGCATTTTGCAGACAAAGAAACATTCAAATTTATCCTTATCTGGACGGTTGTCTAATTCAGGCAGAAAACAAGGATACTCTTCTACAGCATCTGGCGTTTGTACAAAGGCTTCTAACTTGCCTAGGGTACACCATAAATGAAAATAAATCACAATTGGTACCCTCTCAATTAATTACATTCCTGGGTGCAAGCTTGAATACAACTACCCAGATGACTTACTTCACACCAGGAAAAAAATCCAATTGATGACTTACTTCAAATAAGTGGCCACAAAAATCCAGTTATCTGCAAGACAAATTCTGCAGACCTTGGGGTTCATGGCTTCCTGTATTCTACTAATTCCATATGCAAGACTGCATATGAGGAAACTTCAATGGTACCCAAAAAGCTTATGGAGTCAACATTGTCACAGCCTGGAAACAATGATTCCTATCTTTCCGTGCCTGCAGCAAGAGTTCCTATGGTGGGCAGAGGCCTGTCACCAAAATAAGGGACTGTCATTCATTCCACCCCCTGCCAACCAAACCCTGACTACAGATGCATCAGATTATGCTTGGGGGGGCACATCTGGCAGGAAGATGCATTCAGGGCGAATGGAGCCCAAACCAAATGCACCTGCATATCAACCAGAAGGAGATGCTAGCTGTACAAAATGCTCTGACAGCCTTCAAGGACTTTCTTCATCCAGGACAACTACTGATAAAGACAGACAACATGATAGTCATGTGGTACATCAACAAGCAGGGGGGTACCCATTCCTACCCCCTTTGCAGACTAGCCATGTCTGTGTGGAACACAGCATTGACTTACCAAATACATCTACACGCTCAATTCCTGCCAGGAAAGCTAAATACTCTGGCAGACAAACTAAGCTGAAATCTTATGGACCCACACAAATGGAAACTGGATCCACAAATCTTCAGCATGTTGACATGCAAATGTGGGAGCCCAGACATAGATCTTTTTGCCTCACCCCAAAACTATCAGCTGGACAAATTCTGCACAAGAAGCCAAAACAAAAAATCTTGGAAAGTGGATGCTCTATCCTTCAGCTGGAAAAACCTATCAGTCTATGCCTTTCCCCCTCTGCCTTTGCTCTCCAAGGTATTGCTAAAAGTCAGACAGAAAAAAACAAAAATGATTCTGATTGCTCCAGACTGTCCTTTCCAACACTGGTACCAGCTCCTACGCAATATGTCACACCTTCTTCCGTGGTACCTGCCTCAGACACTTAATCTACTGTCTCAGCAGAACTATCAAATTCTGCACACTCAGCTCCAAACTCTGAATCTTGCATCGTGGCTAATCAACTAATTTCACCAGTTACATTTCTCAGCAAACCTGTGATGGATGTCATTTTGGAGGCTAGAAGGCCTAGTACTAGAAAATCTTATGCTGATAAATGGAAAAGATTCTGTGCCTGGAACTAGGCACAAGGAATAAGCACAGCAATGCCCAGTATTCCTCAGATTCTGCAATAATTAACTGAGATGCTTCACAAGGGTCTATCTTTCTCTTCCATAAAAATCCATGCCTCTGCCATTTCAGCTCACTACAACACAGAGTCTCCTCTCTTTTCTCACCCCCTGCTAAAGCAGTATCTCAGAGGGGCCAAAAATTTAAGACCTCCCAGGAGAGCACCAACTCCGGCATGGGACCTCAATTTTGTGCTGGAAAAGCTCACCCTACTTCCTTTTGAGCCAGCTGCTATTGCAGACATAAAAATTCTATCTTGGAAGACAGCTTTTCTTTTAGCAGTCACTTCAGCTAGAAGAATCTCAGAACTACAGGCTCTCATGGCAGTGGAGCCTTTTATTATTTTCTACCCGGACAGGGGGTCACTCAGGACCAATCCATCATTCATGCCTAAAGTGGTATCTAGTGTGGCTCTTAATCAGATCATTCATCTGCCAACTTTTTTCCCAAATCCACAGAACAAGGGGGAGCGGATTCTGCATTCATTGGATGTACACAAACAATTAAGATTCTACTTAAACAGGACAAAATCTCTAAGAAAATCTGAGCAATTACTGGTGGCATTTGCTGCAGGGGCGGAGGGAAATGCTATTTCCAAACAGACTATTTCAAAATGGATAAGCCATTGTATTTGTTTCTGCTACATGCATCATAGTAAACCTGTCCCCAAGGAGATCAGATCCCATTCAACCAGGGTTGCATCTACTTCTGCAGCCTTTCTCAGAGGGGTTCCTACCAGAGACATTCTAGAAACTGCTACCTGGAGCTCAGTTCATATGTTCACCAAACATTACCATTTACCTCTCTTCTCTAAATCCAGAGCAGGCTTTGCCACTGCTGTCCTGCAGGGCCTTATAGCTGCTCCTAATGCTGTATAATTCCATCCTCCCAACCATAGCTTTGGGATTCTACCCAAATGTAATGACTGCAACAGTGAAACACAAAGAACATACTACAGTTGTGTACACTTGCTATAAATGTAGATGTTCAAGTGTATTCACTGTTGCAGTCTGGGTTACCCACCCACCAGCCCCCTACTTTTCTCTTTTTATACCTCTTCTTTCTTTTACTATGTTCAAAAGCCTTTTTGTTGTATTTGTTTTATTTGGAAGTATATTTTTGTGTTCTAAATTACATGCATATATAAATATATATATTTTGCTCCCCATTTGGGGGGCACCTGACATCTGGGGCAAGAAAAACTAATGAAAATGGTGTTGGCTGCATGTTTTATACCCCTGACGACCTGACATCATGGAAGAAGGGACAGCAACTGACACAGGACCCAAGACTTTGTTAATCAGGCTGACTGAGGGCAACCTGCCAGCAGATTACCCAAATGTAATGACTGCAACAGTGAATACACTCGAACATCTACATTTATGGTAAGTGTACACAACTGTACTTTAGGAGAGCATTTGACTCAGATGACCCCAGTATTATGGCATATGTTACCAGTTTTTATTAGAAGCATGAAATCTGCAGATTTGTTTAAAGAATTATATTTAAGGCCTGAACTCTGTAATTTGAAACAATGGAAACTTGAATAATAAGGCCATTTGAGGTTCATGATATCCATTTGCTTGATGTAAGGATGTGGAAATCACATACAACAAACATTCTGGTTAATAAGAACACAAACCATGCTGATGGAATTACTGTCATACTGTTTTACACAGCTCAGACACTGGCGGACTTATGTGTAGAAACATTATGAATGATGGATGACTCGCACTTTCTTCTGTCAAAAGTATGTAGACAAATCTACTACATTCATGCATTTCTTACCTGCACAACATCACATAAGAGTGCACCTTTCATGTTTAGGTTTATGCCAAGAAAACCACAGAGAGAGAGAACTTACAATATATTCTAGAATCAATTATTTGACCTTTTTGACAGTAATAGTTTGCAAGCCAATCCAAAGTTTATACTGATAGACTTTGAACCAGCTGCTATATGTACCATCACATCTAGTATTCCATCTGCTCTACCCAAAGGATGTTTCACATTATACAGAACCTGTGGTACAAAATATAAAATCTAGCTCTTACTCTAAGGTATGGCAAGGATACTAATTTTCAAGCCTCTTGAAAAGGGAGCCTTTCTTCTTGAGCTTCCACAGAAGGGGGCTTTTCTTGCCCAGTTGGACTATCTGTGTCAACAAAATGAATTAAATAAACATGATGTGGCATGGCTGATGGCAATGGTATTTATGGATTCTGTACACATACAAAGTGCATATGTAGAACTGAAAAATGTATTTTGTGATGGTGTAGAGCTTTCCCTCTAATATTTCAAGGAGACATACATTGATGGCAGACCAAGGAAATTTTGCACCAGGCCAGCCACTGTTTCATATTTTCCTCCAGTATTCCCACTACATGAGCTGCTGCAGTAAAACTTGTCATGCAAGCATAACTATCTCAGAGGGTGACATAGGTGACTATGGTCAATACTTGGTAAATGTTTCATAAACCTTACAGAAGTCATGGATGCCATCACAACCGAACAAAGAAGGACTGATGAATGGTGCATTTGACTTGCTGCAGAAGATACCTTCCATCACTTAGGAAAAGAGCTAACAACCATAGAGAAGAAAACTTTGATAAAATATCTGAGAACAGTGATCCATATACAACTTTAGAATGACTGACTATGATTGTTAGAAATTTTGCTGTCTAATCCACATGTTACTCAAACCAGAGTATTCGTATTCTTATCATATGGAAGCATTAAAATATTTACTGATACTTTGATGTTTGCAGATGAACTGCACTTGATATTTTGATTTAGATGAAAATGTCATTTGCTTACATGTTGGGGGATCCATCACTCTCTGTCTTTCTACACATACACACACACACACACACACACACACACACACACATATATATATATATATATATATATATATATATATATATATATATATATATAAATATATATATATATATATCGTTCCTCTTCAGAAGACTGAAACATCATAAGCCTGAAACCCAAAAGCCTGAAAACACACAAAATACATATACTGACTTTAAACAACATAAACCATATTACTTTCCGCTAAGTGTCCACTACTTAAATATATCAACTCCGAGATTGCACTTCACTAAACTTAGTGCAAGGTTGGAGTTGATATATTTAAGTAGCAGGGGGTGGGGGTGGGGGGTGCAGCCCCCCTTTATGGAGGGTGCAGGGGTGCTTGCCCCCCTGCTCATACTTGGTGACAACTGCTATACTTTCTTTTGCATATGTTTCTGTGTGTCTTTGTACTGGCATATTAGCATTATTTGTATTCTGTGTGTTTTCAGGCTTTTGAGTTTCAGGCTTTTGAGTTTTCAGGCTTTTGAATTTTCATACATTTGGTTTCAGGCTTATGAATTTCGAGCTTATGATGTTTCAGTCTTCTGAATGGGAACTATATATATATATATATATATATATATATGGGTCAACTTCACATAATGAAATTTTCACTTACCCGAAACTGAAAAGGATGAGACGACGACGCTGAAAACTTACTTTCACAAACACTCAGATCACAGCAATTTTACTCTGAGAAAGGAACCACTTGGCCACCATGACAAAACAAACAAACCAAAGCAAATCAAACCCACCTCCCCAACTAAATAAACCAACTCTGGGATTGCAGTACAGTGGGAAAAAGGGAAAAGTTCATCATGGTGGCAAAGTGTTTCCTTTCTCAAAGTAAAGTTTTCAAACATGTATGAATCGACGTTATGGAAACTTGGAACTATGAGTTTTTACCTTATATATATATATATATATATATATATATATACATATACAAAGCCTGTGGTACAAAACCTAGTTCTTACTCCATGGTATGGCAGGGATACATACATACATACATAGATAAATACAAATATTTCAAGCATGGGCAATAATACCCTTCTAGCCTTCCAATATACCAAAACAGTTGTTCCCATAATAAGTGTCCAGGCTGTTCTTAAAAATATCTAAACTAGAATTTGCTTTAATGTAGTTTGGTTGTCTGTTCCCTACACCAGCTACTCTCTCAGAGAACCAGTTAGTACACTTCTCATTCCTATAGAGTTTTTTTTTTAATTTTTCCAAGTTGTTTGGGTTTCTAATACCCTGACAGGAATAGACCCTATTCCTAAGTCAAAGTATGGCTAAAGTTTATGAAATTAGTATTGTTTCAACCTTTGATGTTCACCAGAAGTGCTCTTCGCAGCACCTGCAATGTGCCCAGTAATGACTCCTTCTGTAATTTGTATGGAGTTACATGTATTGGTAACATATATAAGTAAAATTGTAAATTATTTTTTATAAGACCCATTGCACCTTCTACTATTGGAACTATCATGGTAATCTTCCACATTGCCCTCATTTCTGCCTGCAAATCCTGGTATTTTATGACTTTGTGTCTCTCTGTACGTAAGACACTGTAGTCATTGGATGTAGCAATCTCAATTATCAATGCCACTTTTGTCTTCTTTTCCTGGACTACTATATCTGGTTTTCTAGCATCTATTTTTGAACTGTTGGTAATTGGTAATCCCATGTGGCATAAACTTCATAATTTTCTATAATGCTTTGACGCTCATGTTGCCAGTGTTTTCATCTGCCTCAAGTCTACAATGTTTGCACAATCCCCAGTGCAACAGTCTTGCCACATTATTGTGCCTTTCAGGATACAGCCTTTCTGCCATTAGTGTATCACAACCAACACAAGATGTGCAACTGTTTCCAAATTTGTTTTACAAAACCTACATTTGTCTGTTTCTCCCTCATGTTCAACAGACTTTGTAAACCAACATGTATGTAGTCTACAATCTTGGGCCAGCAGTATTAACCTTTCATCTTTTAGTTTAAATTCACCTCTCCTTAACCATTTCTGTGTTGCTTCTGATCAACATGAGGTTGTTCCAAGAGTTTTCTATAGTTGCAATGGTATTTATGCATTTTCCACATGTCTTACCTGCACATCTGATCCTCCACCTTAAATTCTTTCTTTTGTTTTTTTTTTTTTGTTTTTTTGTCACATTCAGTTGCTGTCTGATTTTTATCTATTTCTGGTTTGATTTCCGTTCCCATTTGATGCTGATATGCTTCTGCTAAACTAAGCAGGGAAGTCATCTTAGACTTATTCTCCTCATGTTTCAAAACTTTCATTATGTTTAGGTCTTTTGAGGTCAACAGATATGTATGCAGTCCTACATTTTCAGATCTAAACATGTAATCAATTTGGAGGAAGCCTATACCTCATTCAGAACAGGGAATATATAGTTTTGGTGTACACTGATTTTTAGAAATCATTTGATGAGCATGAAGCATTCTTCTTGCTTTCTTGTCCAACCTATCCAACAACATTTGGGGACAGTCAGTCACTCCAAAACTGTAAGATAGGACAGGAAGAACAAATTGGTTTATAGCCTGGACTTTGTTCATAGATGTCAACGCTGTTGTCAGTATTAATTTTAGTCTTCTATAACATTCCTTACTAAGTATTATTCACATTTTTTCATGTTTTATTGTTGATCCCTCATCAATTCCCAAATATTTATACACTCCCTCTTGCTCAAGTTCTTTTATATCACATTCTTGTCCCAAACTAATGTTTTCTTGGTCCTGCAGCTTTCCTGCTTTAATGGTTGCTTTTGCACATTTATCAAGAATAAATGGCATTCTTATATCATCTGAAAAAGTTTTGACCACTTGCAGTTGTGCTTTCAGTTTCTCATCTGATGAACTATACACTTTTAAATCATCTACAAAAGGAAGATGAGAAGTCTTTACTCTTTGTTGTTTTCTGGGAGCCAAATTGTAGCCATAACCTAATCTGTTAAATAGACAGCTTAATAGGTTAATGGCAAGCCAAAAGATCAGTGGTAACAAAGAGTCACCCTGGAATACCCCCCTTTGAATTTTTATCCCTGGAATAATAATTTGTCCTTTATCATGGCTTAACTGTAAAGTGGGTTGCCACTGTTTCATGGCCGCTGTAATGTAATCGATCAGTTTAGGGTGTATATTACACATTTGTAAGCAGTCTTTTATTCATGAATATGGGATACTGTCAAATGCGCAGTCTTTCATCCATGAATGTGAGACACTGTCAAATGCTTTTTTATAGTCTATCCATGCCATACTTAGATGTTTCCCCTTTTTATAGTTTTCCATTATGACTTAATTTAACAACAACTGATCCTTTGTTCCATTTGACTTCTTTTGTTATCCTTTTGTTCTATTGCCATGATTGACTTTTCTTCTGACTATAAACTCTGTTGATGAAAATTCCAGTATATAGTTTATATGTCATCGGAAGGCAAGTTATTGGTCTCTAGTTTTTCTGATAGCTTACAGGTTCAGTCTTAAGTAGGAGCATTGTTCTTCATATTGTTAACCAGGTTGGTGTCTGTTCGGGGTTTGTATACAAATAGTTCTTACTCATGGCTATATTTTCATGTAAACATGTTAGGGATTTCCATTTAGGAGCTTTTCTTAAGTTTGTGTCAATCTCTTTGGCGGTTACTTCATCCCATTTCATATCCTGTACATTTGAACTTCTTATTCTTTCTTTTACTTCTTCTATCCATTCAGTATCTTTGCTATGTTCCATAGGATCTTCATAGCTATTTCTCCAAAATGTATCTATTTATTTTGCCTTGTTTCCCAATTCTCTATAAAACATTTTGGGGTCATTAATAAATTGCTTATTTTGTTCTTTTCCTTTACATTTCTCTGACATATTTTAAGTTTTTCTGCCTGTGCTGATATTTTTAGTTTATTATTTGCAATAGTGCATGATAGATCCTGATTTGTTCTGATACAGAGCATTGCTTTTTCCACATCTATCATTCTGAGTATTTTTTTTTATCTGTTCCCTCTTCTATACTTTTCTAACAGTGACACCTGTTGCCTTAATTACTTTATAGTTTTCTCTGTTCAGTACTCCCATGATGCCATTTGATTTCTCCCCTTCCTTTCCCTTACTGTCCTGTGTTTTTGTGGTAAGACTTTCCCTGGGATTCAGCAAGCAGCCGTGCAGGAATAAGTTATTCCTGCACAGCAGGGACCATTCCTGTTCAGCATGGCAGTGCGCCATGCATATGTATGAAGGTGCGCTGACATGCTCTAAAATGGACATGGTTCTGTGTACGAGCACAGGAGGTGTGTGTGAGAGCAGAGAAATACACAATATACATACTCCCTGCACTCCACGATTGCCTTTTGGAAATTTAAAATGAAAGAGAACACTCGTAACACCCCCAACCCATTAGGATAATAAATCTGGGTTAAAGCCATAAGGGACAATCTTCCCTACCAAGACAAATGTTGTCAAAAATAACAAGAATGTAGCATAAGCACATAGCACACACCTCCCAACCCGTCAGAGTAAGGAATGTGGGCAAAGCCAAAAGGGACAATCGTCCCACAAAGCAGAAAGTTGATAGAATAACAGGTTCAGCATTCGCAGGGATATTCTGAAGGGTACAAATCTAATAACACAACAAATATATATATTTTTTATAAATGCGATAAAGTTTAAGTGTAGCTGCATGGGTGTGCCTGTTGCTTAGCTACGCTTAATCCAGCTTAAACAGCACAAGAAGTTAAATAGCAAGAGACATCCAGCATACACAGTGTTTAAATAGTGTAGTGTTTAGAGCGTATGCTTTGCAAGCAGCCATTCCCAGCTTGATCCCTGTTATAACCAATTTGCGTTTTACGTGTGAAAGCAGTACATAAACATTTATTTTTATAATTAGTTACTAAATAACATATATTTGTTAACCAGAGTACTGCATTAGCTCCAGATGTGAGGTGTCAGTTTAATAAAGTTGTGAAACCCCCAAATAAACACAAGTGCCTCATACATAGTCACACATGAATAAATGTAATGAAAGCACATTGGTAGATGTCAGGGACAGTGAACAAATTTATAATATGTAATGAATAATGAATCAATGGCATGCGGCAGATAGTCTATAAAATGTAAAATAAGCAATGCTAAGTATTGCACAGCTCTGCTTACCAGGTGTAAGCATTGTGTAAATATGACTGCTAAGCAATGAGTAGCCTAGCTAAGTGGATTTGCCCATCGGTAAGCAGTGCTGAACCTGTCCCTTTAAGCACTGCCAACCCTAGCTAAGCAAATTTGCCCATAGCTTAGCTTAGCTCAGAATATTCAAAACCATCCAATCATGGAAAAGGGTGGGAAATCAGCTGTATTTAAACCCAACAGGTGGGAATACAGCTCATAACTGGTTGCAGCTTCCCATTGCAGGCAGTATGGCAGGAGTTGGTGAGGGCATGTGCTTCCATGTGTAGCGCTGGGGCATACAGGAGTCCAAGGTCATGGTAGGACTCCTGGTACAAAACCATGATGAGAGACTGTTGCAGAGCCAGTACCAAGGCTCCCAATATAAAGCAGAATCCTGTGACTATCTCACCCATGATCTCACCAGTGCCACTGGTATCCCTCAGACTGGTGAGCAGGTCCGACATCACTATGCTGACTTGAAGCAGAGAAAGAGGGAGCTCATGGATGAGTGGGTCCAAGAAGCAAGACAGAGGGGTAATGTCCCAGCAGTGTGCAATTACTCATACCAATAACTGTTTACTAATGTCCAACCTGTGTATATGATGGATAGGTATGCCTAAATATTTCTATATTTCCCTTACAGCTGCAGCTGAGCAGGGTGTGAATCAGGAAGCCCATGCTAGTAGGCTGCAAATGCTGTGCCATGAGGTTGGTGAGTAACAATCCTGCTTGTAGTAGTCATACCAAATAAATATAAAGTAGTAGAAAGTCACCTGGCAGTATAAACAATGTGCATGGATTGTACTAAATAAACCAGACAATATGACAGTAATAGTCAAATATGGGTCATATTAAATAAAACTGCCTAGCAATAAAGCTCTAAATCCTGTACTGGTTGTGTTTACTCTGGTATTGTATGGCATTTATTGTTGCATTCTCTGAATAGTAATGTTGTTTAACCACTGTTACCCACACTGTGCTACATAAAAAAATGTCTAGGAATGTCTGTATAAGACTGTTGTAAGTACAAGATCAGATTGTACAACCAAGAGAGACTTAGGCAGAAAACACTGATGAGGTGGACTGCAATATCCAAATAGCACACTCTGCTGAAACTTAAAATTGTTGTATTTTTAGCAGACAGAGCCATGGTTCGAATCCTGGGAGTGGTAGTAAGCTGTATGCATAATCATACCTCTCAACTGTACAGATTTTTTCAGAATGTCCACATAAGTGGCTCATATTATTCTGCCTTTTGCTCTGTCCCCCTGGCAAATCACTGGGATGATCTCAGAATTGTAGTCACTAAATAATGACATAACATTTGATTTTCAGACCTCAAAACCTTCAGAAAATGTATATTAAAACAAATCCTGTCACTCTAGCAACTCTCCAAGTTTATGAGAGTAATATTCAAAATATGTCATTATTTGTACCCCCATGTTGTCAAGCTTTGTTCAGACTGTGCATTAAGAGATTGAGAGGTATGTGCATAATATTAACTCAGAATCTGGGAATATGTGTAGAAACAGTCAGGCAGTGTTAACAAACATTCCCTCCACAGGTCTATCAGATAAGAAAACTGTGCCTGCCAATAAAGATTTAAATCCTGGACTGGTAGTGTTTACCTGGTATAGTATGGCCTGATATGTAGCATTCAGTAATATCTGATATTAGAATAGTACTGTTGTGTCAACCACTGTTTCTCACACTGTGCTACATAAAAATATATCTAGGAATGTCTGTATAAGTCTGCTGTAATTACAAGGTCAGAATGTACAACTAGGAGAGACTTAAAACACGGAAGGAGTAGACAGCAATATCCAAACAGCACACGCTGCTGAAACTTCAATGGTTGTATTTTAGCAGACACAGCCATGGTTCAAATCCAGGGAGTGGTAGTAAGCTGTATGCATAATCATACCTCTCAAATGTACAGATTTTTTTCAGAATGTCCAGATAATTGGCTCATATTTTCTGCCTGTTCCTCTGTCCCCCTGGCAAATCAGTGGGATGATCTCAGAATTGTAGTCACTAAATAATGACATACATTTGATTTTCAGACCTTAGCAACTCTCCAAGTTTATGATAGCAATATTCAACATATGTCCCTATTTGTACCCCCATTTTTTGTCAAGCTTTGCCCAGAGTGTGTGCATTAAGAGATTGAGAGGTATGTGCGTAATATTAACTTGGAATCTGGGAATATGTGTATAAACAGTCAGGTAGTGTTAACAAACATTCCCTCCACAGATCTACCAGGTGATAAATGCAGAATTTAGCTATAAGACAGTTGAAGTATACACTGTGTGCAAACAAACCACTGCCCAAACCAAGGCCACAGGGTATTGTAATAATACCTGTACCTTAATGATTACAGCAATCATCATTAAAGTTGTGAATACTACAAGGAAATATAAGTTGTTAATTGACATCTCTCTTTCCTCCCACATTATCTGCAACAATAATCTAAATACACAAATCAATGGGTATGCTTACACCAAACCTACTGTTGGGACATATGTCCTATTGTTCAATAAATATTGAAATGTGTTTCTATTAATGTTCCATGCTGAAATACTATCATTGGTGGCCTGTTGCTATCAATGTAACTTGCATACAGTTGCAATTGCCACTGTGATTCCATATATGCATGTGTTCTGTTTGCTATGCAACTGCTCCAAATCTTGTGTTTTGGGTTAATGGGAATATATATGCATGCTGTTATAACTAATCCTGGATTGTGTTGACTATTACTAACCCACATATGTTTCAAAACTGCAACACCATAGCACGTTTGGGAAGGCTAGTCCCAGCGGACCCACCACTCCCACCTTATCTGGCCATGGCACTGGGCCCCAGCACATCTGGGACCCACCCCGGGACCTCCTCATCCACTGGACCTGCACCACCTTTTTGTAGAACTGCCTCAAGGCTTGGGGCTCATCCCCCCCGGAGCGTATGCAGACAGGATCCTGTCACCTGAAGTTAGGTCCAGGGATTGGTGTGTAGCAAGCTCTGAAAAGGGAATTTGGAGATCTGCTATGCCAGCTTGAGGGCCACATGGTGCATTTAGAGGATCAGCCTGCCCCTCCTGCTCACCCCCCAGCACAGCCACCTTCGGGGCCATGAATGTGCAGTGGTGACTGCCCATGGGTGAGGACTTCAGTCCCACTGTTTCCATTTGGGGGCTCATGGGCTTCCGATTTCCAAACACTCCTCCCCATCCAAGGGGTTTAACCCCACACATGTGTCATATACCACCCCTGTATGCTGTCTTGTCTGTCTTCAGACCCAACCTACCTCCCCAAATATACCTACTATCCTTCCCCAACATCCCACTCTCACTTTAAAAAAAAAAGGGCAATCTGTTCTCAAAAAAGATTTTGCCCCATACATAGCTGTCCATTTTGCACACATGTCCACTGGACACATGTAATCTGGTATAACTGGCTTCACAACACATTATTGTTGTCCTTACCCCTCTCTCAGGGGTTTGCATGTCCAAATCTACCTCCAAATTCATTATATATGCACAGCTGCTGCTGTAGAAGAAATTTACAGCTATGGACCTTCCCTACACCCGTCCTGCACATCCCTAGCTACTTTCTGTATTGTTTTTCCGTCTGCATGCCCCCTTTTTCACCACTTTCCTATCACCCCTTTTTTTCTTTTCTTTTAAAGAAATTAGCACTGGGGTAAGCAGGAGTAAGCACTTTTAAGCAGAAGTAAGTGGGTGTAAGCCTGTTTGTGCAGCGGCAAGCAATGTCTACTCAGATTAAGCACTGTCAGGCTAACTGTCTATAAACTTATTTAACTGGAAGTTAGCATTGCTTACCACCATGCAAACCCACGCAAACCCACTTACAACTGCTTAAAAGTGCCTTAATCACTCTGTATCCAACAGCCCTTGTTCTAACCAGCAACAAAATAATCAGCCCTCGCAAGTCTCGAACGCTGGACCCTGGGTACCATAGCCAGAGTGATTTCCCACTAAGCCATTTGAGGTGTATATAAGCGTGATGTTTTCTCAAACATATCATGCAGCACAGTCATTCAACAGTAGGGAAAATGTATTTATATATGTAGATGTATGTATGTACATATGCAGATATATATCTATATCTATATCTATATCTATATACATATCTATATATATATATATATATATATATATATATATATATATATATATATATATATACATATATATGTATATATATATATATATATATATATATATATATATATATATATATATAAATATATATATATGGATCTCCTACACTACACCGACACACCACAAAGCCGACACCCAAAACACCGACACCAAAAGACTGACAACACACAATACCGACAACTCACAAAACCGAACACCATAACACCAACACACAAAATGTAAACTACACATTACACACAACTATATATGCACTAATCTTAACCCAAACCCTAACCCTAAGGTCTGACACTACCGCACATTTATCCTACCCGCACCCTAACCCTAACTCACTTAACCCACCCCTAAACCTAAAGTCCGTCACTATCGCACATTTACCTGACCCGCACCCTAACCCTAACGTCCGTCAATATCACACACTTACCTTACCTGCACCATAACCCTAAGTCCAACACTAGCGCACACTCACCTTTCCCGCACCCTAACCCTAAATCCCTCACTATCACACACTTACCGAGTTGTGCTCACACGTTGCCCATGTCAGTGTTTTGGCTGTTGGGATTTCACCTTGTCAATCATCTGTGTGGTCAGTCTTCTGGTGTCAGTCTTTTGGCATCGGCTTTGTGGCATTTTGGTCTAGTGTAGGGGACCCATATATATATATATATATATATATATATATATATATATATATATATATATACGTATGGAATCGGTACTGATCCCCGAAGGAAATTTTCACAGAAGCACAAACAGCCGGGCATACTTCTGTGAAAGTGCTTTTTACCGAAAAAGCCCTTTCGAGGAAGTATGCCTGCAGCTAGAGGGAGTCGTGGAGGAATGACTGTTGCGGACATTGTACTACCGTGCGGATAAGGGAATATTCCCTTTTCCTCACTGTAGTGTGATCTCAGACTGAGAATATTAAAGTAGGGGGGTGTGGGGGGCACAGGCCCCCACATGGGGGGGGGGGTAGATTCATTGTTTTTTTTTTTAATGCACTTTAATGAAAGCGATTTTTCAGTGAAAGCACTTTTGTTAAAGTGTGTCCAGTGATTGTGGATTCAGACTATTGAACTTTCGTTCAATAGTCCTAGATCCATATATATATATATATATATATATATATATATATATATATATATATATATATATGTGTGTGTATATATGTATATATATATATATATATATATATATATATATATATATATATATATATGTATATGGGATCCGTACAGATCCCCGAATGCACTTTCCACCGAATGATTATCGGTGGGGCATATTTACGCGAAAGTACTTTTCACTGAAAAAGCACTTTCACGTAAGTATGCCTGTTCCGGAGATCGTACTACGGTGCGGGTAAGGGAGAATTCCCTTTTCCCCACTGTAGTGCGATCTTGGAGTGAGAATATTTAAGTGGGGGGGGGAGTGGGGGGCTGCAGGGGGGCTTGCCCCCTGCATAAACCTAGATTTTTTAAGGCACTTTAATGAGAGCACTTTTTGGTAAAAAGTGCTTTTGATAAAGTGTGTTCGGTGATAATGGATTCGGGCTTTTGCACTTTCGTGCAAAAGTCCTAGATCCATGTCTATATATATGTATATATATATATATATATATATATATATATATATATATATATATATACATATGTTGCATTCAAACATTGGATCCACACTCTGAACCTCTCACTGCAAAACATCTGACCAAAGCACTGTTAATGGGAGCGAAGCGGCCCAAATATCCTTTCCTCCACAGTTGAACTGATCTGCCTTGCAACACAGTAACTAGCCCTTGCAAGTCTTCAATCCAGGACCCTGCACAACATAGCCACAAGTTAACAGTAAGCCATCTCAGCTGTAAGATGTCAGGATGATTTCTCTAACATATCATGCAGAACAGTCAGTCTACCACAGGGAATGTACAATGTGGAAGCACTAAATATTCCAGTGATACATACACACACATAAACACATATAAATATATAAATACTTATAGATATATATAAAAAGAGTATATATAGAGGGTGCCCAGCATACCAAACAGCCATTATTCCTACAGTTGCCACCTTTTCAAATGGTCAGTGTCTGATTCTTTCCTACTAATGAGAATTATTGCATGAAACAGATACCCGCACACAATGCAAAGGACAAGGCACCACACACACGTTTGCATACATAGAAATGTTTATTTATGTATTATTTCAGTTGTTTATGCCATTTCTTATAACAGTTAGGTGTTTGAAATACATAATACCTGATTAATGCAACTCTCAAACAAAACATATGATACAGTAATCTGCAACACATAACATACTTTGCTGTCTAGGCTAAAGCCTTCAAGTAGTACAACAGTAAAAAAACACTTGTCTTGAAGATAAGAATCAATCAACAATTAACTACAGATGTAGTTCAGCAGCCTTCAATTACACTCTGTACTCTATCCCTAGGGGAATAAGTATTAGTTGTCACAAATGTATCTGTTACATAACAATGCTTAACTTAAAATGTTACAATCACACTGACAAACAGAACTGTGTGTAAGACAGTAAGCTCTAGCTCACCACTTTTCCCATGGTGAAATGTATGAAAATGTACAGCCATATACCTTAATGTTTCTTATTACTGATATCCCTCACACGTTCTAACAGCCTAGGTTAAAAACATTTAATAACCCACCCCCATAAAATGTTTTACAATGGCATATAACATTGCTCTCCATACACTGATCTCCGGACTGTACAGGGTCACACATGTTTTGTCCAGCTGTAGCCCTCATATAAATGGACCCTACCCCACAATTTGTGTGGAAGTCCACAACATCACTGGAATGATAGCAGGAATGTCAGCACTAAATAATGATAGGCCATTACCTAACAACCTCTTACTCCATGACATCTGGACAAAGCCTGGTATATAGGTGGGGGACAGAGGCTGAAACAGAGGGTCATATTTGAAATATTGCTGTTATACACTGTGAAAGTTGCTGCTTTTACAGGATTGGTTGCAACATACCCTTACTCAGGAATATGAAGTCAGAAACACAAATGGATGTTGCCATGTACTGATAGAAATCAACACAGATAATGGCACTGATATGTCAGGGACAAGACCTGTGTGGGGAACAGACAAAACATAACAGCCAATCCTCTGGCCATCATGTGGATATGCCCACAGTTGAGAGCTAAGCATACAGACTGCATTCCATCCAAAACAAGCATGTACGCACACGGCCTGTAAAGCTAGCAGTATTCAATGCATATAATAGCAATACTCACACACTGTCCCTAGGTCTGGAACCTTATACAAATATGTAGTTGGCCTGTGTCCACAAGTTTTGTTGTAAGAGGTATTGCTACCTGTTGTCTGTAACACCGCTGGCCACACACAGGAAGGATATCTTCCATACAGGAAAGGTAAAGGGACAATGCCCACATGATGTAGTCATTTATAGTAGTGGGTTGCTATGACACTGGCTGTTGGAAGTACTACACAGCTGGCTGCATGAATTTAGCAAGTGGGGAACACCAATTGGAGCAGAAGTCATCACCTGATCATGAGCATTACCTACAAAAGCCATGCTGCAATCTATTCAAACCAGCTCAATCCCTGTAGTGGGGAGAGAGAGAGAGACAGAAATAAAAAAAGCAAAAACAAAAATAATACTAAAAAACAAAAATACTACTAAAAAAACAAACAAGGAAGACATTCAACAAGTACACAGAAGAGAGCACAATAATAAAACATGTATGTGAGACATGTCAGCATGTAATTGAATGTAGTACTTGGTCTGTAATAATGGAATAGAAGATGTTGAAAAATTTATATGTGCCATCAAGACTTGCTGTTATGATGTCCTGCTGAACAACTGCTATGGACATAGCATCTGGCCCTGTGGGCAGTGGGCCATACCTGTCAACTGTGCAGATTTGCACAGAATGTCAAGATTTAAGTCATCATAGTGATTGTTCTGTTCCTCCAGACATCTATATTAGTCTAACAAATAGCTGAAGGTGGAAGTAATAAAGTAATGATAGACACATGATGTTTCAGACCCCACCACTTTCAGAACAGTCATGGTAATGTTTAATGTATCATGCACAAACTTCATAGGTTTGTAATAGGTATATCTATGATCTGTACCTATATATCCTCCCCTAATATTAGGCTGTGTCCACATGTGATGCTCTGTTTTGTAGCAAGGCAGAACAGTTCAGGTGTGGAGGAAGGAGGTTCAGAGTGTGGATCCGATGTCTGAATGCACTTCATATATTATATATGTATATATATATATATATATATATATATATATATATATATATATATATAAAATAGACATGTATGTCTACATATATACATACACACACACACACACACACACACACACACATATATATATATATATATATATATATATATATATATATATTTTCCCTACTGTTGAATGACTGTGCTGCATGATATGTTTGAGAAAACATCACACATATCTGCAGCTCAGATGGCTTAGTGGTAAATTGCTGTGGATATGGTGTGCAGGGTCTTGTGTTAGACACCTGCAAGGACTGATAATTGTTTTGCTGGCCAGAACAAGGTCTGTTGGATATATAGTGACTAAGGCACTTTTAAGCAGTTGTAAGCAAGTGTGAAATGGGCAGGTATGTATGGTGTGAAATTCTTTTGGGAACTGATTGCTCTTTTTTGTTAAAGTGAGAGTGAGATGTTGGGAAAGGATAGTAGGTATATGTGGGGTGGTAGGTTGGGTTGGAAGACAGAAAAGACAGACAAGACAGCATACAGGGGCGGTATATGATACATGTGGGGGGTAAACATCTTGGACGGGGAGGGTTGTTTGGAAATTGAAAACCCATGAGCCTCTAAATGAAAACATTGGGACTGAGTTCCCCAACCATGGGCAGTCACCACTGCACCTTCACGGCCCAAAGGTGGCTGTGTTGGGGGTGAGCAGGAGGGGCAGACAGACCCTCAAATTGCACCACAAGGTCCTCAAGCAGGTGTAGAAGATCTCCCAATTCTCTGTGTAGCTCCTTATTCACCAGACCCTGGATCTGACTTCAGGTGACAGGATCCTGTCTGTGCCTGCTCATGGGGGGAGACAAGCCCCATCACCTAAGGTGATTCCACCTGAAGATAGTGCAGAACCAGCACAGTGGATGAGGAGGTCCCGGAGTGGGTCTCAGATGTGCTGTGGCCTGGTGCCATGGCCAGATGAGGTTGGAGAGGTGGGTCCGCTGGGAACAGCCTTCCCAAACATGCTATTGTGTTGCAGTTTTAGAACATATGTGGGTTAGTAATAGTCAACACAATCCAGGATTAGTTATACCAGCATGCATTGATATTCCCATTAACCCAAAACACCAGATATAGAACAGTGGCATAGCAAACAGAACACATACATTCATGGAACCACAGTGGCTATTACAATGGCATGCAGGTCACATTGATAGCAACAGGCCACCAATGACAGTGTTTCAACATGGAACATGAATAGAAACACATTTCAATATTTATTGAACAATAGGATATATGTCCCAACAGTAGGTTTGGTGTAAACATACAATTGATTTGTGTGCTTAGATTATTGTTGCAGATATGGTGGGGGAAAGAGAGATGTCAATTAACAACTATTATATCCTTGCAGTATCAGGTCCTCTGACCTTTTTTCCTCTTTATGTCTTCCAGGTACAATGTCCCATGAACGTCTCCCTGCGTATACTCCCCAGGAGAATGATATTATCATAAACGTCATTGTACTAAATCACAGAACCCTCTTTGGATTCAGGGCCCATGATCTGCAAGAGAGGACCGCCCAGTGGAAAGAGCTTGTCCAAAGGGTAAATGATGTTGGCCTGCATAACCGCAGTTATGAGCAGGTGCAACATCATTGCACTGATCTCATCTGCCATGCTTGTCAGCATGCTGCTGCAGTTAGGAGGGACCAGCTAACCACAGGTGGGGGTCATGCCATCCAGCCCTCACTGACACATGCTGAGGAGCACCTCGCTAGCCTTGGGGCACCCACCCACCAGCCAAGCCAAGAATTGTGGAGGTGGGTGCTACCCACACAATGGATAAGGAGCATGCAGGTAAGACCCCAAGGCACATTAGTAGACCACTGTTGCTTATCCATCTTCATCTGTAAAGTATCTTCATGCATATGTCAGATAACATAATCTGTTGCTGCAGTATAGTAATGAACAGATGTGCATAATCTCTAGTATTGTGTGTTTGTACTGTAGAATGCTGCTCCCAGCCTGTACCAATGTCACAGGTGTGGCTACTGACATTACATTTCTCACACAACTATGTAGGTCCCTCTGGTATACAACTGGGGCAGCAGCCTGTAGATGGTGATATATAAGTTCAAGCATTATGTTTGGCAGAGACAGCATCTGGAAGCCTGCCTACATTTTTGTGTGATACCGAGGGGCATGAGAGTGCTATGCATGCCGCCGTATGGTGACACACATCCGTTGCTACTCAAACAATGGCAGCAATTAAATCTTGATTTAGGTTAGAAATATATGAGACTTATCATTGACTATTTTCTTCCCATTGAGCAAAAATTGTTAGAGGAAATACAACGTTCACATGGTAACATTCTCAAAAAATTTAAAGGGGAACAGTCTGATAACGCATTGACTAATATGTATGTGAATATTTCCCTGTATGAGAAGCTGCAACAAATGAAGCAATGGAAATTGCAGAGGGATTTTATTCATTTTACTTCAGGGAATGTATTTGCATGGTGGAACACTTCAACACAGATGACTTCACAACCTGAGCCATGGCAAGCCACCTTAAATTCTGAGCCATAACCTAGCCCATTCCTGAATAATACGGAAGTGAGTGCTTTGGTAATGGGCACACAGAGAGCTTCAGGGGAAATATCTATTACACCTTCACCATCAATTGAACCTGATTATACCCCTCCACCTAACCAACAGGCACAGCCCAATTGATAAAGAACCCCCTAACACACACACACATGATGTCAACCAATTGGCTGAGCCTAGGTGTCTGGCAAACCCACAGCACACCCTATGCATAGGATGATACCTGTGCCACATCCCTGTTATCCATACCCTTGATGTACGGACATGATAATATGGTTCTGATGCACAGGGTGAATGTACTAAGGTTTAGCAATGCAATGCTGTTTAACATGTTTTCAGCTGGAAAGTTTAATGCTTACATGTCAGGATGTGTAGCTGTCCAGCCATGATGCATTATAGCTGTTATTAACACTGACTGATTGTAGACTAAATAATGTATTCAGTTTGTGTTGTAGGTGTCTATGTGTCAGCAGGATGTCAGTCTGCTGTTGTTTTCTACAAGGGGTATGGCACTGTGATGACACATTGACTGTGTCATATCCTGGGTACAGCTGAACACAAGTAACAGGTCTTTATAACAGTTACTACATGTACCACATGGCTGATAGGTCTGAGGAGTATATACAGGTGAGTGCATGGTGGCTGATGTCAGCAGCTCTTCTACAGTGGACAATGGTAAGTGTACTGGGTGGCACACACTAAATGTTTGTGAATAACACACGCACACACACACACACACACACACACACACACACACACACACACACACACACACACACACACACACACACACACACACAGAGGCTTTGGTGTTGATGCAATACACACAGAATACTGTACACATGGATGTACTTAATTTTGCCATGAACTAATTTTGACCTATGTAATTCCACCAAGACAAAACAGGCAAAACATCACATAATTAAATAATCAGTCTGCCAGTTTAATGTCACTGATGATGGTATTGGCAGGGTATATGTCCTCTTTCCCAATGTAGTACAGTCCTGGAGTTGGTAAACATAGGTGTACTGGTGTGGGTGGCAAAGGCCTCCACTTTGGAGGGTGTGGGGTGGTGTAGAATCACACATAGTGTGATTAACAACTACTTAACCTGTTAACATAAACTGTACAGTATTACAGTAGACTAAGCGGGGGATATACACAACAATAACCCCAATGAGGGTGGCTGTGCCAACAACATCCACAACCAACTATATATACCAACTCCAGCTGTACAGTGGGGAAGAGGGCATTTACACATCTACTACTAGTTTTGATGGAATGAATTTCCACAAGATGATTCCTTTGAAATGTTAGCATTTGCTTGTAAGTTCTCAGACAAATGACCTCTTGGGACATGTATTTTCTGCAAACTAAAATATATCCCTTCACATACACACACTTACTTGGCAACACTGAGAGTAGAACCCCTACCTAGGTAATTATTGCTACTAATGTGTTTGGCCT
>NC_056739.1:1572902469-1572924969 GCF_019279795.1 Protopterus annectens | reverse complement strand
ACACGTTATCATAGTTGGTAAGATCAGGATAGGATTATAACTCCTACTTTACTAGTTTGCTACACTACAGTATTACACGGTTATTGCAAGTGCCACAGAGCTTATATGGCTGAAGCATGGACAAAGTGTTATTTCAAGGTGAATGTCATCAGCAGGTGTGCTAACATTGGGCAATGGGAGGTGTAGTGAGTGTGAATGGCTTCAAAATCATTAATCACCACACACACACACACACACACACACACACACACACACACACACACACACACACACACACAGGTGAGAGTTTCCTCAACCACATAATACTGTCATGCCAGACTTTAAATCATATAGAACAGCCATATCCACACAAATCCTGTTTGGATCATTGCTTCACAGGTGTGTAGTAGGTGAATGGGCCTGAAGGTTGTACAAGGCTAGGCAAAGGGAATACCTTGGCATCAGGCCACATGACAAAAGTCTCCAGTGTGGCTCAGTGGTGTAGTCCCTGGAGTGGTCCCCAGGGGTGGGTATTGTATTCACCATCCACTCATCTGGGTTACTATTGTGGGTGGCCAGTGATGTGCACTGCTTCCCATGTATGTGATCTATATTCCATAACATGGACAGTGTCTGGGTTGTGCACATATCCCACACGCATGTTCTTTAAAGTGTGGAAGTGTACTTGAGGTCCCTGGGGCATGTTGTGTGGGCAGATTGTTATCTTCTGATGTAGCATTCCTGACCTCATTTGGTGAGACCTGGCTATGAAACTGAGGTCGTGCTTGCACCTACATTGCTAGCATGATGTAAGTATTCAGTGGAGTTAGTGGCATCTGTCCATACAGGGCATGCTTAAGGCATGGTATTCCCTTTGTGGGTTACGTTTGCAGACCTACAGTTGTTGCAGGCGTCCACTAGGGAACATAGCAAAAGGCCAACTGTAAGCATTTATTTGCCTACTGTGGGGATGGAACAGGGTGCCATATCCTTTTACTTGCTGGATAACACGGTGGATAACACACACTCAGTCAGGAGATGTAACACATCACAGTACTTTTTGATGTCAGTGGCACTGTTGTGGTCAACAGGCATGTAGTCCACTGCAATCACACCATGGTTACTATCTGTGAGGCAATATGCAGGGAACTATCAATATAGTAGTTGTTGCCTAGCCAAGTGTGTTTGTGTATGAGACATGGGTGGAGAGTGATTTCTGAGTAATAGAAGGGTTGCCTATATTGTTCACCAATCCATAATCTCACATGTAGGGCTATGGATTGTCTACACCAGCCTTTCTGGTGTTTGACATCTGTTGTCCTTGTAAGGTGGACATTGTGACATATACTAGGTCATCAACATAATAATTTAGCAAAACCCATCCCACAATGGATCCTGTTATTTCACAATCACAGCAACCTCCACACAGGATACTAATGACAGCCACACACTTGCCAGTGCTGAGATTCAACCCCCTACCTAGCTATATATTGCTACTATAGTGTATCGCATTTATTGCATGAGCCACAGAGCTTATAGGATGGATGTTGTCCCAAGGTACTTCTAAGGTGAGGAATATCACCAGATATTGTAAATACTGGCATTGGATGATGTAGTGGGTGAGAGATCTCAAAAATAATTTTACCCTAAATGCACATTTACGTTTGCCAGGGGTGAGGTTCAAACCTCTATCTAACAATCTTTATAGACCATTATTTTACACATTTACCAAATGCACCACTAACCTGATGGTTTAGGGTTGGCAACAGGAACTTCTAAGGTGGATGATATCTGCAAGACTGCTAATGTCAGGCTCTGAGATGTGTACTGGTGTAAATGGGGCCAAAATCTTTGAGGTACACACATGTACACACACAAACATTTGCCACAGATGAGATTCAAACTCATACCTGTGTAGTTACTGGTACTACATTGTTCTGCATTTATGGCACATGCCATGGAGTTTGCATGTTGGAGAGCTCTCCACAGGTATCTTTGAAGGTGACTAACATTAGCAGCAGTGCTAAAGGAGGGGTAATGGGAGAGTAGTAAGTGTGAATGTCCATAATATCAGGTGTTATCAAAAACACACACATTCTCTCACACAAACACACAGTTTCGCAGTTGCCATGCCTGGGATTAGAATTCCTACCTAACTAGCACATTACACTATAGCATTATGCAGTATCAGAAGTACCATGGAGCTTATGGAGCTGGCCCTTGTCCAAACGGGTATTTAAAGGTGACTGACATCAGCAGGCTTGCTAAAGTAGGGTAATGGAAGGTGTAGTGACTGTGAATGGCCTCAAAATCATTCATCTCCACACACACACACACACACACACACACACACACACACACACACACACACACACACACACACACAGAGTTTCACAGTTGCCATGTCTGGGATTAGAACTCCTACCTAATGAGTATCTTACACTATAACATTACACAGTTATCGCAAGTGCCAAGGAGCTTATGGGGTTGGCCCTTTTCCCAAGGGGTATTTCAAGGTGACTGACATCAGCAGGCTTGCTAAAGTAGGGCAATGGGAAGTGTAGTGACTTTGAATGGCCTCAAAATCATTCATCTACACACACACACACACACACACACACACACACACACACACACACACACACACACACACACACACATGTTCATAGTTGCCAGAGTTTCACAGTTGCCATGTCTGGGATTAGAACTCCTACCTAACTAGTATGTTATACTATAGCATTATACAGTTATCACAAGTGCCACAGAGCTTATGGGGCTAAGATTTGCCCAGAGGGTTATTTCAAGGTGACTGGCATCAGCATGAGTGCTAACATGGGCAATGGGAAGTGCAGTGTGTGTGAATGGGCCATAAAACATTCCTTTGGAAACACACACACAACACTCAGTCACACACTACTTTAAATTTGACAGGACTGGGTATACAAATACTAGATGAATACTGATTTGTACTATCATGTTACACAGTTATCACAAGCACCACAGACACTATAGGTCTGAGGGCTACCAAAAGCAATGTCTACAGTGATTGGCATTGGCTGAGCATGTGATATTGGCCAATTGGATGTGTGGTGGGTGAGACAGGCCTCATGATGGAAATATTTCTGTCACTGTTTGTCTCTCTCTTCCCCACATATGTGTGTGTGTATGTTTGACATATTATAGTGTGTTGGCCTTCAATATGTGTGAGTATCCCTATCCAATGTGTGTGCAAAGCATGAATGGTGTGCAATGTGGTGTGTGTGCACAGACATCTGTGACTGACAGATATGTATAGTCCACTGTTGTTGTCAGACATGACTTAATTTCTCTAATTGTAGACGCATGCCCAGTATGACCTTCTGTATTGAATGTGTGAATCCATTCCAGGTAGGTTGTACTCCAGTTCAGGATTTGGTGTTCTACATCTACAGCTAGTGACCTGTTTCTGCAGGATATCTGTCGATAGGTTGACAATATGGAGTAACAATGAGCGAAAAGCAAAAAATAGTGGGGTACTGTAACTATTGTGTCTGTGCTGCTTGTGTTACATGGTTGGTGTTAGCAGAGATATTCAGACATATGTACTGTTTTACATTGTGTTGTATTATGTCATCAACTACTGACAGATATACTTATTTGCTCACATTTATTTCCTGGGAAATACAAGATGAATGAACCTGTGTCCGGTATTGTGGTGTGCAGCCTACATATTCTTGCACACTCATGCCATTCTGGAGGGTTAGCTGCAGATACTTGCTGATGGGTCTGTGTAAATGGTCCAGCACGTTGGTACTGAGGTGGCTGAGGATCCCCTGCTTGTACATATATCAATGTAACAGAATGGCCATAATCATGCTGTGGCCATACTTCTCAGCTGTACAGATTCACTCAGGTTACCCAGAGGCAGGGCTCATATATCTGTTCAGTTCCCCTTCACATTGTGGTTTACTAGCAGGTCTGTAGACACCCATTAATGGGTTTGCAGGCAGGAGTAGTATGGGCACACATCAGAGATTCAGACTTCACACACTCCATGACGTCCATGCTTCTACACCCTCCCACTCTGTTAGTCTATCCTCTTCCTAACATTATGCGAGCGATATTTTTAGAAGTATCCCTATAGTTGTCGCTTCATCCCAGCAGTATTTAGGGGTTGGGCCACAGTTTATGCAGTAGGACATGGTGGGCATGTTACTGGGATTTGTCAAATGGCCTTGCATTTGTGCTCTGTGGACTGTGTTATGTTGTTAGTTGGGACCCCATGAGATAACATACATTGGCAGTATAGGTGAGGCACAGGCATTTGACAAAGGACTGTAGGGCATTTGGTAGTGATGCAGGCCATCTGTAGCAGGCTAGTGCATTCTGTTACTCCTACATTCCCAGCCTCTGAGCCACTGTATTCCCCTGGGGTGACAGGGTAAGTGTGTGAGGTGTTAATGGCAATAGTTCCTGTCCATACTAATCCATTGGTCTGGATGCTGGCAGGGTGCTGCTTACAGCTAGGGACACACCTGCATGGGACAACTCTTCAGCATGCTGCATTCTGTGAGTATTCCCATACAGAAGTGGGGGTCATACTGTACTCATTCCCAACAGCAAGAATATGACCTGTGATAAACCTGTGGCTGATGGTGGGGTGAGCTGAGTGCATGTGTGATATGGAAGCTTCTTGCAGGTGACTCACAGATACACCTGGGACATTCCCCTTATGCTGCCTTGTGTGGGGACATAGGCAGTCTCTCACTACTTCATAACTGTGCCTTTTGTGGTCTGCCAGTGACTGGCCAGACTACATCAGTATTCCATACTACACAGACAACTAATGTGCTACTAACCTGGATGTACAATTTGAAAGGTGTGTGCAGTTGACAGTTACATTTTATGTACTCTGTCTAGGGTACTTCCAGCTGTGTACTGTGTGTATGTCTGTGCCCACATTTATGGCATGTCCATCTTTCAGATGGTGACAGATATTGACATCTGGGCAGTGAGTATGGATGACTGCTGAATTGGGTATTGCTGGGATGCATTGTGGTTGGTACTGCAGTTGTCAGAACATGCCCCTGTCATCAACAGTATTGTCCATAGGCCACCAAGACACAACCCTCCATGCCTACATGCTGACCACTTCCACACAATATAGAACACACAACAACCTAACACATGGACCTCTGCATATTGTACACATGCAACAATCTATCCTGTAAATTGGGCCAGCTCAGGTAATCTGTGCTCCACTGTTATTAAACCCACACATACGTGTTACTGCATTTCTACATAGGATTGTAGGGGGGCACACCTGACAACTGTAAACATTTTCTATGACTGTACTGGTATTTCAGGTACTCTGTTGGCTTCCATTTTGTTTTGCATTCTGACATATCATGCAGACTAGAGGCATATCAGTAGAGTACAGATCTTAGGTTTTATTGACCTACATTTCAGTTTAAGACTTCTTACCCTTCAGAACTAACATACAACTGGCAGACCTGTTGCAGTATGTCTGTGTAGGTCTGGAAGGGGGCTGTTCACTATTGCCAGCAATTGGAGGCCTTAGCACAGCCTTTCTTTCTGGTCATCTGCACCTGTCCTGCTGGCTGAGGCTGGTGTTGGGTATGTGAGCCTCACTGACATGCATGTGTGTGTCCTATGGACACACATTTGGGCCACCACATGTACTGAAGTGGGATTTGTCACCTTGTCTAGTACTGCCTACTTTGTTGATACCAGTATTTGTTATGGATTTCATGCTGCCCATATACATGTCCACTATGTGCTGCCATCTCATTCAGCCACCTGATAACCTTGCATGCTCACATCCATACCATAGATATAACTAGCAGAACATACTACACCATTCAGCAATTGATAGGAAGAGTGACTTACCTTGTGGCTGTGCCAGTATTGAGGATGGTGCCGGAGGGCTGACTATGTCAGATGCACATACTACACTCTCTATACATGGTAAAGTACAGGTAGTGTCATGTTTGGCATCCCTTTTACTGTATGTGCGAGTCAGAGAGAGGTGTCATTCCCTGGGCCCCTACCGTGTCACTGTATGTGCTATGCACTGCCTCTTTGCCAAAGCCTGGGCATACTAGGCATGCCTCCTTCTGCCTACATGGGCAGGCTTAGGTTGTTCCTCCTCTGAGTCCCTCTGTGCCGGTGATTGCCTTGGCAATGTTGGGGGGCTGTGTGGCCCTGCCCCATGCTGTTCCTGCTGCAGCTGTTTCCACAGGATCATATTGTGTAGCATGGCACATACAATGAATATTTGTGTACATGTAGCTGGAGAGTACTGCGAGGCTCCACCATATATGTCCAGGCACTGGAACCGTGACTTGAGCATCCCAAACATGCTCTATTATGATTCTGGTTTGTGCGTGTGCCTCATTATGGAGTTCTTGTTTGAGTGTGTGTGTGCATTTCTGATGGGTGTCATCAGCCACGCCTCCAGTGCATAACCAGCATCCCCGACTAGGTGGCCATATGGGATGTCCCCACTGGCAAATTTCTGGTACAGCTGTGTCATATGCCAGATGTGGGAGTTGTGATAGCTTCCAGGGCTGCCAGCACACATTTTCAAGATAATGCCCTGGGCATCGCATACAACCTGGCAGTTGATGTACGGGAAGCCCTTGCGGTTTATGTAGACTCTACCCCGCTCGCTGGCTGGTCCTTTTATGTGTATGTGCGTGCAGTCTATAGCACCCACTACCTCAGGGTATTCTGCTATTTGGTGGAAGAGATGCATATTGCTGGTCAACGCCTCATGGGTGTTGAGGAAATGTATGTGCTCACCGGCATGTGTTGACATGGCATCCAGAAACTGTTGGAGTACCCTGGATGCTGATGCCTGTCAGATCCCCATGATATCCCCAGTTAGCCTTTGGAAGGTACCTATGGCTAGTATTCTTAACCCTACACCCTTCGTATCCACTGGGATGGGTTCCCCTCTGTTGGTTTTGTGTGTGAAGAGTAGCCTGCACAGCTCAACAATTTTCTGTAAAATGTCCCTGTCCACACTATAGCACTCCACTATCTCCTGCTCATGTAGCCCATGGTAGGTTACCCTGGGTCTGTACACTTTTCTCCTCCTCTTCACTGTGGGTTGGTCATCAGCATTCACATTCTCACCAACCTCAGTCTCTTCCACATATGATGTATGATAACAACAGCAGCCCCTAACATTTTGCTAGTTTTGTCAGATAAAATTTCCCTATCTGTGTACACCGGTGGTGTAGTTTGTGGGAAAAACAGAGTGAAAGATGTTTGCATAGTTTAAAGCAGTGTACTGGGCTGGGCTGCTGCCTGTGTAAATGGCTGATTCTGATACATTTCACCTGCCAGCTATGCTAGTTCTCCTTGATTGCCTTCCTACTGCTTTGTTCCCTTCCCATTGTCTTCCGTTTAAGCCCTGAGGCGCAGTGCTCAGATGTTAACAGACCTGCTAATTCCTGATTTTTTTTTTTTTGTCTAAAACCCGGTGCGTGGCGCACACACTGGTTTAGGCAATGTAAACACTACTAGACAGCCTCAGACACATACCCCTTCCTTAGCTGTGCTTAGCTAAGGGCAAACATGGGCCACAGAGCTCCAATAAGCTTACAGCATGCAGGACACTCCCCCTTATGAGGTCATCTACCTCTTATACTTATACCATGGTGTTGTTGCACCTACATGATTGGGTGCAAGCTAACACTGAGAGGAAATCTGTGATTCAGTATTAATCCCCTCATTTGCATAAAACAGAATGTTAATTCATAGTTACCACATTCACACAGAGCCTTCCCCCTTAGCAGACACTATTCCCTGGTATGTATTCTGTTAGTAACTGAATACATTTCTGCAGGTTACACTATTCCTGCACAGACCCCTGCCTACTTCCTGGATTGCTAATTCACCTCATTTGCATGGTTTTCACCAGCAAATGGGGTAATTAGTATACATGAGCTGTGTCTGTGCAGGAATAGTGTAGGAGCGCTCATGCATGTCCCAGGAGCTTGTTCCTGGATCACGCGTTGGCCATATTGCATGCAGCAGCTCTTGCACTATTCTTTCACACCATGCAGAGCTTGCTGAATCCTGGGGTTTATCTTTTATTAATTTTTCTGCACAGTAGTATATCCTATTTACGTCTGTCATATCACATGAATATCTATGAACAGTCCTAATTATTGTGTTCATTTGTTTTATCAGACTTCTAACTTTTTGGGATTTATTGACTTTCTGTAGTCCATTTCTTTCATTGATCTTAATATGTTTGTCCATCACTATTAAATCAAGCAACTATTCTCTTAGATTATTTTCTTCTAAACTGAAGGCATATTATTCGTTCTCCATTTCCCACAGGTATTCTATAGAAAGTTCAACAGCATATTCCTGTGACACAGTCTCTTCAGTTTATCATGTGTCATCTGTTGTTCTTTCATATATCTCACTGGCCTATCACTCCACAACACTGACTGTGTCAGGGTTGCCACAGTTTCCCATTCCTTCCCTTGTTATGTCACTCCAGCTGAACATTTGTACTGGTTTCCTAAGGAAGGGTCCAAAGTATCCTTATATGGCAACTGTTCAGATGTTTCCCGCTCCACTGGTTTCTCCTTAATTTGGGGATCCATTGCTATATCTTGCTGCAATGTTATCAAAATTAGATTTTCTACACTAAATCCTTCACTTTGCAGGTAATCCAGTAGATAAAAATCAGGCAGTAACTGAATGTGCCAAAAAAAAACAAAAGAAAGTATATGAGGTGAAGGATCAGATGAGAAGGCAAGAAATGTGAAAAATGCATAAATATAGATGAAAACCAAAATGAAGGAAAACTGCAGAAGAAACCAAAAGGGAAATGGAATAACAAAAAGCTGGAGAAACACTGATTTATTGTAAAGTAAAAGCTTTTGTTTAGTACCTTGACATACTGCCTGATTTTTATCTACTTATGGTTTGATTTCCATTGCTGCTTGGTGTCAATATACTTCAGCTAGACTAACCAGGGAAGTCATCTTAGATTTACTCACCTCATGTTTCAAAACTTTCACTATGTTTGGGTTTTGTGAGGTCAGCAGATATGTGTGCAATCCCATGATTGCAGATGTATACATGTAATCAATTTCAAGGAAGCCCATACCTCCTTCGGAACAGGGAATATATAATGTTGCTATGCACTAATTTTTATAAATCATTTGATGAGCATGAAGCATACTTCTTGCTTTCCTGTCTAGCCTATACAACACCTTTTGGGGCCAGTCAGTCACTCCAAAACTGTAAGCTAGGACAATTAGAGCAAATTGGTTTATAGTTTGAATTTTGTTCCTAGATGTAAGTGCTGTTTTTAGAATTAATTTGTCTTCTAAAATATTCCTTACAGAGTTTTATTCACATTTGTTCATGTTTTATTGTTGATCCTTCATCAATTCCCAAATATTTATACACTCCCACTTGCTCAAGGTCTTTTATATCACATTCTTGTCCCAAACTGATGTTTTCTTGGTGCTGCAGCTTTCCTGCTTTAAAGGTTGCTTTTGCAAATGTATTAAGACCAAATGACATTCTTATATCATCTGAAAAAGTTATGACTACTTGCAGTTGTGCTTTCAGTTCCTCATCTGATGAGCTATACAATTTTAAATCAACAACAAGAAGATGAAAAGTCTTTACACTTTGTTGTTTTCTAGGAGCCAAATTATAGCATTGGCCTAATCTCTTAAGTAGACAGCTTAATGGGTTAAGGGCAAGACAGAATAGCAGCGGTGACAAAGAGTCATCCTGGAATATCCCCCTTTGAATTTTTATCCCTGGAATAATAATTTGTCCTTTATTGTGGCTTAATTGCAAAGTGGTTTGCCACTATTTTAAGGTCACTTAATGTAATCAATTAGTGTAGCGTATATCTTATGAACATACATATTATATTTTAAAAATACACTTTTCACTTTTTAATTTCTCCAAGTCTTTTGGGTTTCTATTACCATGACGGGATGGACCCCATTCTCCTGTGTGTGTTTTTTCATGTTTTGAAAGGACAGTCTTGTGTGTCAAACTCTTGCCTCATGTGGCACATTTGTATGACTTGTCTCCACTATGAACCTTTTTGTGGTATGAAAGGCTGGTCTTAAATAAAAAACAACTCTTGTTACACATGGCACATCTATACCTCTTTTCTCTTTTTTAATTTCTCCAAGTCTTTTGGGTTTCTAATACCATGACGGGAATGGATCCCATTCCTAAGCTAAAGTATGATTAAAGTTCATGAGATTATTATTGTTTCAATATTTGACGTTAGCCAAAAGTGCTCTTTGCAGCACCTGCAATGTGCCCAGTAATGACTCCTTTTGCAATTCATATGGAGTTACATATATTGGTAATATAACCAAGTATGATTGTAAATTCTTTGTATAAGACCTGTTGCCCCTACTACTACTGGAACTGTCTGGGTATCTTTCTTCCACATTGCTCTCATTTCTGTCTGCAAATCCTGATATTTTATGACTTTATGTATATCGCTACAGAAGACACTGTAGTCACTGGGTGTAGCGATTTCAGTGATCAATGCTACTTTTGTCTTCTTTTCATGGACCATTATTTCTGGTTTTCTCACATCTATCTTTTGAACTGTTGGTAATGGGTGATCCCATGTGATGTAGACTTCATCATTTTCTATGATGTTTTGTGGATCGTTTCCAGTGTTTTTCAGCCACTTGAGTACCATAATGTTTGCACAATCCCCTGTGCAACAGTCTTGCCACATTATTATGCCTTTCAGTATACAGTACTTCTGCTATTAGTAGGCCACAACCAGCAACAAGGTGTTTCCAATTCTGTTTTACAAAACTTACATTTGTCTGTTTCTCCCATATGTTCAATGACTATGTAAACCAACATGTAAGTAGCCCACTATCTTGGGTCACCAATATTAACCTTTCATCTTTTAGTTTGAATTCACCTCTTCTTAGCCATTCCTACTTTCAGTCCTGAGCAACATGAGGTTCTTCCAGTAGTTTTCTATCTTCTGCATAGGTTGCCTGATGATTCTGTACTACTTTTTGATAACCCCAAACATTCCCAGAGGTAGTTGTCTCTAAATGCCCTATAGGGCAAATGAATAAGATCTCCTTTTAAATATATGTAAGAGACACTGTACAAGTTCAGATATTTTAGTCTTTCATAATAACTTCAGTTTTCACATCCATGGATGCTCTTGGTATATTTCCCCTGTACTCCTTCCAATTTACTCATGCTTGTTTTCTAATAAGGTTTCCATCTTGTTATTCCATACTCAGGTTTAGGTCTAATGTAATTAACAATGAATTTATGATTTCTTATTTCCTGGACTTTATAAATCTTTTTATACAACTATAGTTCTATAATTATTATTAACCAATTAGTTGATATGATTAGAAAAATTCAAAGCTGTATCTACCCATATATCCAGGTCCTTAAATGAATCTATAGTTTCAATCACTGTGTGTGGTGTATTAAATATTCACTTTTCAATTTATGTCTCCCAAATCTCATATGCTTAGTTTTTGATGTATTTATCAACATATTATTCTCCTGTGCCCAAATGGTCAATTTAGTCAAGTTCTTTTGCAGACATGCCCTAACTGTACACATGTAATCAGTTCATCCAATTTCAGATCATCTGTATACAGACTGTAGAACACCTCAGATGAAACAGATAGCACTGAAAAATGCAATTTCAACAAGTAATGTCCTAGGACAGACCCCTTTGGGACACCTTGAATGTAACCAAGAATTTCAACTGTCCAATTATTGTATGTTACTTGCCATGTCCTATTTATAAGCCATGTAGATATCCATCTTATCAAGAGTAAAGCAATTCTTAGGTGTTGTAATTTATTGATCAGTGTTTTGTGCATGACCCTGTCAAATGCTGAAGTTAAATCTATATACATTATATCCCAGCACATTTTTTTTCATTCATAGCTGTTATTATACTGTTATAAAACTTTATTATACAGGTGGTAATAGATCTATTTTCAACATGTGCATGCCGATACATGGTTTCAAGTCCCAACCTTTCAGTTTCTGACAATAACTTATCCAGTACTACCTTGCCCATTATTTTTCCATGACATCAAAGTAGGCTTAAGGGTCTATATGACTCTGGGTTTGTCCTACTTCCCTTTTCCTTAAAGACAGGGTTTAATAAGCGCATGTCTCCAATCTTGAGGAATGTCCCCATATTTATATGACCTAGTAAATAATAAATACAACGGTACTATAAATTCTTGCAGAAGTGTTCTCAGGTCTTTATCACTTATTCCGTTGCCTCCCAGCACTTTGTTTGGAACCAGTTTGCATAATTCTATTTCAATATAATTTATTTTGATTTCAGTATCTGAGGTTACCGGGATATCACTAAAACAACTTATCACACCCTTGTGGAACCAAACTGTTTTGCATAAGATTTTGTAAATATATCCATAATCTGTTGTGTCTAAGAATACATTTTAGAATCTACACACAATATTAATTTGTATGTCTTTACTCCTTCCACATCTTATGTATCTAAACAATGGTTTCCTATTATGCTCAATATCATTATATAAATTTTCTTCAAAATTTTCTTGATCTTGGCTCACACTATGCTTAGTTTGTTTGTCCAGCTTGTTCATTTCAGTTTTCAAAGTTGTGGTTCAACCTCTTTTTCCATTTCTTATTTTTTTTTCTTTCATCTTAACAGGTATCTTGTTCTTATGGAAATATATCTCCTTTACATTGCACGCCTAGACCTTGATGTTAAACTTTTTTTTTGCACTCCTGTTCGATTCTCGGCTGGAGTGCCTTCTGTGTGGAGTCTGCATGTCCTCCCCACGGTCGAGTGGCATTCAAAAGACATGCGTGAATGGGTGTGCCTTCGCTGAAGGTTGGGCGTCGGGCTGGCAACTCGGCACCATACAAATCTACTGGCAATCATTAGTGGACCGAAGTTCCGCTGTGGCGACCCCTAACCAGGAAAAGCCCAAAAGACAAATAACTCAATTTCTGTTTCAAAACTTTCAACATTCCTTCTGGAGTTTTTCCACTGACCACATCACTCCAATTAGTTTTACATAGTGACTGCTTTGCTTCGATATAATCTATAATTAATCTTCTGTGCATTGGTTTAGATTTCAGTGTGGCAGAATTATCTAGCAACAAATTAACCATTATAACCCCATCATCCCTGCACCTCAAAGTTGGTAAAACTTGACAAGAAGTAACAGTCATTTCTTTAGGAACACATACAATGTCTACGACCTCCTTTCCCTTTTAGTTTTTTTTTTTACAATCTGAAGCAATTGCTGTTCTCGAATATGCATTGTGAATAACTTCCTTACTAATGTTGATGAATTAATAATATTCCAGTCTGTTTCTAGTAAATTTAAGTCCCAAGCCACTATTATTCTTCTCTCCTATATTTCTTGTAAGAAATGTATGAATTCCTCTTGGTCATCAGCACTTGACTTTGATGGTCTATATACTCCGACAATTGTTATGTGTTCCAGGGTTGTCATTATTGTCACAGTTACACAAGCTATATTGCTGTTATTATCATTGAACATGTAATAATCACAGATCTCATAACTATCTTTAATCCCTGTCATAACACCTCCACCTGATTTGTTAGAATGTCTGTTACAGTAAAAAACATTTATAACCTGACAGAACTGGTTTTCAGTCATTATTCTTTAAACATGATTCACAAACAATAACAACATCAATCTTGTAGAATGTAGCAAATTTTCCAATAATAAAACTTTGTTATTTAATGTTCCTAGCATTAACAACCATCAGAAATGCATCAAGTGTTATCTGTGAACTATTAAATTTTCAACCTAGCAGAAATGCTGTCTTGTGTTTGTCAAATATTGCAAAATATCTGCTGTAAAAATTCTCTTCCCTGTTCTTGGCAACCACATGCTATTCTGCCTGACACATGTGTGCCCAAAATTAGGCTTGGGTGCTCTACACATTTCCATTTTTAGAATGGGACATTTTTTTTTTTATTTAGGTATTTACCCAAAAAAATCTTTTGATTCATGGTGACCTGACTCTCCTTTTTATATGTGATTTATGAAAAATATGTCTTAACACCAGTACAAGCTATACTAAGAGGGATTTAAGTTCTGTACTAACAGTCAGAGAGTTCTTGCAGAATAAAAACAGGTCCATACTTACTTACATTAAGGCGTTCTAAGGGTTGTCTCACATGCTCTATTATTGCTTCTGGCAAGCATAACACAATTCATTGTTCATTATCTTCTCTGCAGATGTAAGTATCAGTTCCTCTAATAATTGAATCTCCAATTACAAGGATATCTTTTTGACCAGATATGAAGAATCTTCGACTTCTAATTCAGGAATATCTGCTCTATCAATTGTTACCAAGGAATGATCTTCATCACCATTAGTCTTATTAATCCCACTGTTTTCATTGCATATTACACTTGCAATGCTCATCTAGCTGTCTTTGTACATCCACAGCTTGAGCCATGTTGTGAACATCTGTCTTTCTCTTCTTTTTTCTTACAGTAATACTCTTCAATCCATTCACGTCCAATTTTGATTTCTTCCTTTTCACCAGTTCCTTGCCTTTTTTTCTACATCCTCTTTTAGAAATGTGCTGCCTATTTCTTTAGACTGAAGGTTTTCTGACAGAAAAATATTATCATTCCCTATAATTTGTGTGTTACATAACAAAGCCATGTCCTTTTTGTTATGAATTTTCTTAACTTTACGGAAATGTTTCTTTTTTCTTCCATGTTATTTGTTGTGACCTTCCTCCTTCTTTCTTTCTTTATTTCCTTCTAAACACTCAGAATTCTAAGATTGCTGAATATTTGTATCCAAAATTCCAAAGTTGTCAGGGGCATTGTCTTGTTTCATAGGGGTTGAGTGATCTTTGTAAACAATAGACACATCCTTTCCTAAATGTGTTCTATTTGCTCTTTCTTTAACAATATTTATCTCACCAGTACAGTCATTAATATATGTAACAACAGTTCTCCAAGCTGTGCCAATTGCACGATTGCAATCATCATCCATAATTCTGGATTTACTACTAATAATGCTAAGCAAAACATCCAACTTTTGACATGAAGAACACAGATTACCAGTGTTATTAGGTGTTACCTTTAAATATACATAGCATTTATTGTACTCTTCAAGATATTTGTGCTTTAGCAAATCATTAATGGAAAACTTATTTAAGGAAACCGTATTCAGCTTCAAATGAATAAAACATTATAAAATAATATAATAATCAAAATCACTTACCACAGAATTCAAAGAGAACTTAAATCAACTTCTGTAAGAAAAATCACACAAACAATATGTAACTAAATACTAAAGTAAATACAGTAAAGTTGTTGCTCTGACCATAAAAGTTCTGAAAGTCAGACAAAAGCTGGAATTTATTTACATTGTGCATGAATGTGCACAGTAGCTCCTGCTCATTATTGCTCGCAGTCCCACCTCTTTTTAAAAGTAAAGATCAACAGTAGTGGCTGGTGACTTCAAATCAAAGAGGGGCTGCAGGAGACAGCTGAATGGGTGGGGTCAATGGGAAGGGGTGTGGTCAACTTGAAAGGGGTGGGACCATGCTCAAAAAACTGGGACTTGATTAAATATGCTGCCCTGTGTGCCAAACCATCATTATGAAAGTCCAATCAAGACAAAATAAAGTGGAGAAAAAAAAAATATTTCAATGCATTGGCTACATCATGACAGCTTGCTTAATATCTACATGGAAACAAAAAGGTTGTGAGGTGTGAAAATATAAATTACTTTTTAAATACATTACTGGAATGCCAGTCAAAATCAAGTATAAAAAAAAACAAGCAGCACTCAAGTCAACTCAAACCACTCCACATCACCTTTACTTATAATTTATATTCAGCTTTATAAAAGTACCAATTAACATGCAGCCAACAAGCAACAACATGCATTTTCTGAATAATAGGAAGCATAAATCAACAGTATAAAAACATGACAGAAAACCATAACATTCTGCAAAATCGAGGACAGATGAAAAATCACTGTACTTGTGTCCACCTTGGATGTGGGGATACTCTCTCTGCACACTTGCACTGCAGAACTGCTCCTTGCTTTGCTTGGACACATCCAAAGTCACTGCCTGGGGGAGTGGGGTGCAACAAGTTATGTCAGAATTTGAAATGTCTCTGGCTGATAGTGATGGCCCTGACACATTTGTCATACTCAACCTCAGAGCAAGAAATCTGGACAAAGCCCAACAAAATGGAGGGACAAAGGCCCAAAAATAGGGACACATTTTAAATATTGGTCTTATAAACTTAGGAAGTTGTTAGAATAACTGGATTTGTGTTAACATGCATTTTCTGAAGGATATGAAGTCTGGAAATCAAATACATGTCATTATTTAGTGGCTTTAATCCTTAGATCATCCCAATGATTTGTCAACAAAACACAATTTTTATGAGGAACAGACCAAAATTTTGAGGCAAAAAAATCTGGATATTCTGCAAAAATCCATACAGTTGAGAGGTATGGCATGGTCCTTCAGCCATATTTAATATTAATAATTAAAATGTATATACCTATGAACCAAAAATAGCAGTTTTTGTTACTGCATCAGAACATGAGTCTATCATTCAGAATGTCCCTTCCATCGCAAAACAATGACTTCATGTTTTTTATGCAATTGAGGACAGCTTAGTTATTAGAAATGTTGTAGCAGCACTACTGCCTATGTATAACAAATATCTTTTCTTACAGGGAACTGTGGCAATTGCTGTTTGCTGAACAAATTTCCTTCCAAATCCAGTCTATAGAATAAACAAGCCAAGGCCTGCCTTTATTTAGAACTGCCAAGTTAATGTTAAGTTCAGACAACGGGTATCTAAAGAATTCTCATTGGCACAGCGGGCTCCTATTTACAATGAGGAATGGTTGAAAGTAAAGTGTAATACTATCCAAAAATCAAAGTGGCCCCTGTTTCTGCTAGAGGAAATGCCATGCTTAATACTCTCAATTTTAAATTACCTAAAGATAGTTTCAGTCCACCCTATACAAACAAATGAAATGTCTCTATTCACACAGATACAATGAGGCCATCAATTTAATCACCTCCCATCTCTTTAACTATATGTGAAAAATAATTTGCAAATTGGCACAAGCCTGTTGGAACAATCTGCCTAAACAAAATATGCTCAATAGAAAGCATTTTGCAATTAAAAAATGAAGAAATCCCTCATACTAGAAGGCAAATGCATTGGTTTCATACACACTGGTTAGCATTGTTAACCACTGTTTGGACACCATGTATGACTGATTTACAGTTTCAGAACTGTTTTTTTTTTAGTATGACTTGTTTAGTTGACTGTGTGCACCATGTATACATTAATATTTTCTTATATTTTATCTGTGTGTCTGTATATATTGTCTCTGTCTCAGCAATTGTTATGCCTTTACGATCTTGGCATGATCTGTTTACCACAGTTTATATACCATTGTAATTGCTGATGTTATTGCCAAATGGATGGGGTTGTGACTGAAAAGAGTTTTGAAACATTCCACTAACCCAGTTAGCATAAATAAATAAATACATACATAAATAAAAGATGGGTATGCTACAATTATCTCAGAAGTAATGAAAAGGCCAAACTTGCTTCTTCACTATGCACACGTTAAACTTAAATCAACAGCTGCAATTTTCCCACATTCAATTCAACAAATGCAAATCTAAGATTTTGATTTTAGATTAATATTTTGTACTGGATAAACTAAAAGGCTAGTGCCTAAGCTGTATAAAAGTACTTTCAGCTTAGTATTAGGAAGTAAAATAAATAAATCAAATGACTACAATGAAATGTTGAAAACAGAAAATGCAACGTCATGGGAATATTAATAAAAATTGTATCTTAAATGTCCGTCAGTACACAAAACTGCAGTTTATGTGATTCATGACATTACAGAATGAATAGTTCCTCTGATAAAACTACCGTCATATAAAATTACATCATCAGTAGAATCCTCAGCATGAAAGCATCACTTTGATAAACTCAAACATATCTAATATGAATATTAGTAAAGCTGTGATGTACATTGATGCACCTTGGATTTGTTGGATTTCTTGTCATTTACCATTAAGATTTCTCCCTAGAGGGAACCCTTCAAAAACAGGCATGCCACACCCCATTTCAAAAAATAGAAGCAAACAATTTCTGTATGTGCTTACATCCTGTGACTGAGCAGTGTTCTGTCCAACTATAGGTTGTCTGTCTTGCAACCATAGTTTTCCATGATTGGCTCTGACTTCTGTATAATTATGACCAAAAAAAAAGCAGACATCATAGAATGAAATAATTATTCACCATGAGAACTGCCCAGAAAGCATGTCGTTTACAATGGCTCATATCCAAATTAGACACTTTTGCAGATTAGAGATACTCAGATACAGCTATCATTAGTATTGATGTGGTTATCTTTGTAGTGTCCCTTTATTACTTTTTTTGAAGCTTTAGCTAGAGTTTACAGAATGAAAAGAAAAATTAAATTATGAAAGACTATTTATTTTGCTAAATGAAATCAGAAATGTTTATAACATTATTGCCTATGGCAGTCTCTCTTAGACACCATGATTTCTCAATCATTTTCTTTTCAATGCATTTCTTATATCTATATCTATATCTATTGTATCTGTCTGTCTATCTATGTCTGTGTGTGTGTGTGTGTGTGTGTGTGTGTGTGTGTGTGTGTGTGTGTGTGTGTGTGTGTGTGTGTGTGTGTGTATATATACATATGTGTATTAATTGATTTATTTACTGAAGTCTGGTACCCAGGATATTGAGCTGATCCATAATGCCCCTTCTAGCCTCAGTCCAGGAGGTATACAAAATATTTAAGTAGTGAGGAAAAGGTTTAGAATTTCACTAACGATCAACTTTGGTCTCTTGTGACAAAACTGTATATGCATTGTTGAAAAATAGTTTACATAAGAAGATGAATGCACTCATTGCTGTGCTGTATTTTAGTGTTAAGGTTTATTCTTACAAACTAGTACATATACTTAACACTTTTAACTGTGTACACATTAATAATTATTTTTGTAAACAAGACTGAATAAGTTGACTATAATTGTTAGCATCTCTTTTAACAGCTGCAAATCATAGCAGGGCACATTCCACATCAGCTGCTATAGTTGTATTAATTTAGTAAATATTGATTACACATACTACCAAGAAAAGAATGTACTAGTCACTTGAACTTCTTCAATCTTTCAGCTGTGTGAGTCAATCACATCCAAACGAAGTTAGGATTTCAATTATTTATTAGCCTCAGCCCTCAGGTAATAATCAGGTTAATTTCTTTAATAAATTCCAACTGCAAATGAGTTAACTCACTTAACTGGCTGCAACTGTTTGCTTCTCACTTTTTTCCCAGCACATAAAGCCCAGGAAGAGAGCAAGAACCAATCAGTAGCCATTCAGCCCATCCACGTCAAGTACGTGCCTGCGGACGTGGCAGTCTGAGCCCCTTCTATTTCTATCAAGTTACAAACTGCATAGACTTCTGGGCATCACACTGATGCCTTCACTCGTTAATCTGGACTGCTTTTACAGCAGGCTGGAGTGGATTTATTATTTTATTTAGAGAAACAAAACCCGGAACTTGAACCGTGCAAAGTGCGCATGCTTGCAGACTTTAGCAAGTCAGTCAGAGTAAAGCAGTTGGATGAGCTTAAGAAAGACAGTGTAAATATTTAATTGAATTAATTTATAGTTAAAAAGCTATTTTTTCTTTTTTCTTGCTGGGGTCCTGCAGTCCGATGGGACGAACCACCCCTGAAGATCAATAAATAACAAACCAAGACAGGATAGTTTAGATAAGCTCTGGATTGTCCTCACTGCAGTCTGTGTGGCTTTATAGGTGACTAGGTCCCTTAGGTTGCCTAGAGTTCACCTGTCTAAAGCCTATCCCTTTCTAACAACAAAAAAGTGAAAATTAAAGGTAAAACAACAAAATATAAATCAAAGTAAATCTTCCTGTCTACACACTATCCCTTCTATTCTATAATCAGTGAAAAACTGTGGTAAGAAATAAAATATAAATTCAAATAAAACTTCTCTTACCAGGCAGCTCTGCAGTAAATCACAAACTAAGACACGATTGTTTAGATAAGTGCTGGATGACAACTTTCAAGCAGCTTGAAATGGAAGCTTTTCTTCTTAGGCTTATGTTTTTGTGATTTTTTTCTCTCAGAAGTTCATTTTAAGTTCTCTTTGAATTCCGTGGTAACTGATTCTGATTATTATTTTCTTTTATATTTTTTATTCATTTGAAGCTGAAAATGGTTTCCTTAAATGAGTATTCCATTAATGGTTTCCTAAAGCACAAATATCTCCATGATTTGATGAAGCTCTGAAAAGAGTTTAGTTTTTATTTAATAAACCAGTGGTTAAACAAGCAATACCAGCTCAAATCCTATTTTTGATTTTAATAAGAGTGCAAGGTGATCTTTAACATGGATGTTACATTAGTATTTATGACAACAGTTTATCTGAGCATGTCATATGCTGTTATCTTTCCTGTACAACTGTTTTTCCCTTTTTTATTAGATCTAGGATCATATGAACTTACTAGGCTATTGGCCCTGAGGCCCTTACAAGCTTAGCCAAGAATTCAGCCCATGTTCTGACAAGTCAGCACCCGATACTCCTGTCCAGCAGGGACACAGGTAGAATCCCAGGGGTGTATTTTCTGTTCCCCATCCAGTTATCCAGATTGTGCTTAAAAACGTTAATGAGGTACTCTGCTTGACATAGAGAGGGAGTCTGTTCCACAGAAGGGGGAATCTGGGACACAAATCTATTCCTCCAACAAGTCCTATTAATGTCACAGACCAGGTTGAGGTTGCGCATGTGAATTACTCGAGTAAAGCTTGACTTGCGGATAAGAAGCAGTCCCATCAAGGCAGGGTCTGAGATTGCTTTGTATGCCAGACAGAGGTCTCCTCTGAGGAGTCTGTATGAGACTGAGTAGAGGGACAGGGCTTTTAGCCTATATGTGTAGAGTAGATGTTTGAGGCCCTGGTCTCTCCTGGGGAGGAACCTCTGTGGTCTCTCCAGCTGCTGCATGTGGTTTGTGAGGTTTGTGCCAAAAGGGGTATTGTACCCATACTAATGAGGGGGGCCATGTAGAAAGCTTTCAATACAAAGGAGGCAATAGGGTGGTCAAAAGCCAGTTTGCTATCAACTTGGGTGCCCAAGTCCCTCACGACTGATTGCGTGCTTAGGATCTTGTTGTTAATATGAAAATTTGTGGGGACATCACTCTCCCAAAAGAGGATGATGATGTATTTTTTTTGCATTCAGTTTGAGGCCATGTTTCTCACACCAGTCATTAGTTTGGGTGAGACCCACTTGGAGGATTTCCACATCACTAGGGGAATTGATGACAGCATCCAGCTTGCAGTCATCTGCCAACTTGTTCAGTCACAGCCCACTGGTTTTGGCCTGCACCTCAGAAAAGTATATCCCAAACAGAAGCCCAAGACTGATCCCTGGGGTACACTGCTCATTATGGTCCGCTGCTTGAGGTGGCTTCCCCTATTTTGACTAGGTGGGTTCTATCAGTGATCCAGTTTGCTACCCATCTGGTAACATACAGACTGATGCCTATTTGATTGAGTTTATCTATTATACCTGAGTAGGGAATACTATCAAAAGCTTTGACCAGGTCAAGGTAGGTGGTGTGCACCGACTTCCCCTCGTCCATGGTTTTGGTTGCTGTCTCAAAAAAGTCAAAGAAATTTAACAGGCATGACCTCTCCTTGATGAAACCAAACTGTGTGAGATTGAGTGTTTGGCGGTTGCCAATGTCCTTGTTAATGAGGTCCATGATAATCTTTCCATTGCCTTGCAGATCAGGCTAGTTAGGCTGATGGGTCTACAATTTCCTGGATTGGTGGATGCTCCACCTTTGTGCAAAGGGATGACAGTGGCTGTCCTGCACTCAGCTGGGATGAAGCCAGTACTCAGACTTTGGTTGAACAGGGTGCCTAATGATGCTGCAAGTTCCTGCCTGAGTTCATGTAAGATGCAGCCTGGGATGTTATTGGGCCCCATAGAGGCTGTATTTTTTGCCTTTGAGAGGGCAGTGATGACTTGCTCCCTAGAGATAAGGGGAGGGGTGCAGGTGCTGGGGATGTCCTGATTTAATGATAGGGGGACAGAGGGGTGAAGTTTTCACTGAACCTGCCTTCCAGCAGGTTGGCTATATTTATGGCATTTGTGTATGTGGTGTTCTTGGCCACCAGTACTAAGCAGATCTGAGTGCTTCCTTTGAGATTGGAGACATGTGAAAAAGGCCTTAGGATTGTCTTTAGTAGATGTGGCCAGTTTGGATTTGAAGTTTATTTTGGAGGATTTCACTAGTACTCTTATTTGCTTTTTCAGGCTAAGGAGAGATTGCTTCCAATTAGGCACCTACTCCTTCTTGGTCCTGGACAGCAATTTTTTCCCTTTT